>NW_012033169.1:0-675 GCF_000956235.1 Wasmannia auropunctata | reverse complement strand
ATTTCACGCAGTGCACAAGTTTTATCTTTTTAATATTACACCTTGTATATGATATTTTGACAGCTGTCTTAACCTCTCACTAGACGCACCTAGAGGCAGTGGTTCCCTTTCTCGAAAAAATTCTGCGTTCCGAAACTCACTAAAAAAAAGTGTCGCAACCGATGTGTCCACGACTGTACATTCATGATTTAAACTATAGTATAAAATAAAAAGAGACTGATAGAACATAAACGTGCGTGCAATAAAGACAACCATCTCAGTCGTAACAACTTTGCAGAGTAAAATATTTTATTTTTTGAGGTTGACCAACAACGTTTTGAATGGTCAGAAAACAAGCGAGAGGGCAAAGAATTAGAGAGAAACGGTCGCAAACTGTGCACACCATGCTGTCGCTTCCACCATGGTTTTAACTATATGGCATTGTTACGTCCTGAGGACTCCACGATTCTTTTCTTTCGTGGAGATTTTTAGAAACGGGAAATCGATTAGCGGCGATTACTTTATCACGTGTTAGATTTCAGACTTCCTGCTTTTCAAAACGCGGACACGCGAGAACCGTCGATTAAAAAAATCCTTTGGCGATAGAAAAGATCGCCGCCCGGTACCACGTGTGAGTTTTAGATAAGAGACCCTTCCAAGTCTCAAAAGATAAAAATTTATTAATAAATTCAAAAC
>NW_012033168.1:0-310 GCF_000956235.1 Wasmannia auropunctata | reverse complement strand
GATCTGTTGGGAGGAGTGAAGGGAAGAGTGGTAAGAGAAGTAGGACAAGAGGAAAGTGTAGGAGAGGAGAAGGAGCTGGGCAAGGAAGAAATTAGGAGAATAAAGAAAAATATTAAAGATGGTAAGGCAGTGGATATTAACGGACTATCAAGAGGAGTATAAAAATATGATGGGGATGAGTTAGAAGATTAGGTATAGGCGTTAGGTTGTGTAGTAGAGTATGGGATAGAGAAGGTTAGCCAAAAGATTGGAGAGAGGAGATAGTGGTGCCATTGTTGGAAAATGGGACAAGAGAGGTGCGAAATTATAG
>NW_012033167.1:0-1460 GCF_000956235.1 Wasmannia auropunctata | reverse complement strand
TTTTAAAAATATTTGTGCATTGTTAAGTCATTTTCTCCTTGTTTTATGTGTAATAGATGACAAAGCTAAAAATAACTTAACAACGCACTAATATCTTTAAAAGTGCGTTTTGAATATAGATCTCTATATTTAATAAATAATTATAATCATTCTTTTCAATATTACATACTGACTGTATATGATTTACAGATTCATCATTAACTATGAATAGTATTGCGATGTTAGAAAGTAGCATAAGCAATAATTCTACTACTAAAGATAGTATAACAAACAGTTATACTATATAACAAACAACAAGTTCTGTGGTCATAAGCAGTGCAATACTACTGATAAATCTGAAAGTAATAACTTAATGTCAGATGATAACGCAAACAATACTAAAGAAATAAGAAAAGATACAAATGTACCTACAGATATTAACATTGACACAGAATTGAACATGTCAGATTCTAATAGAAGCAAGATAAATGGTATGTACACAATATATGCATATATGATTTACTTATACATGAATAAAATAGAAAATATACAGGATAATCGTACATTTTTTATTTTAACATGCAAATTGCATTTTTTCATGAATGTCAAGAATACAATTAGAAGTGTTATAATGTATCATGTTTAAATTAAAGTTTAATTTCATCATAATTTTATTTTTCAGATTTGCCATTAAATAGAACAACAGATGATAAGCTTAATATCAAAGATATGTGCCTAATGAACAAAGGATCCCACGATAATGGACAATGTAGCACATTAGATATAATTTGTGATAAACCTGATCCAACTGCTATTAAAAAAATAAGAGGAGATACAAATATATCTGCAAATACTAGTATTGTTGACAGAGAATGTAATATATTAGATTGCAATATTAATAAAATAAATGGTATGTAACATAACATACATATATGTATATAATTTATGTGTATACAATAAAAAATATACAGTGTTACTGCAATTTAGCACAAATGTGTATATTTTTTTATAAATGTCAAGAATATAATTAAAAGTGTTATAACTTCTTATAACTTTATTTTTCAGATTTATTATTAAATAGTGTTACAACAAGTAATACATTTAATATCAAAGATATGTGCATAATGAACAAAAGATCCCACGATAATGGACAATGTAGTACAACAGATATAATTTGTAATAAGTCTGATCCAAATGCTATTAAAGAAATACAAAAAGGAGATACAAATATATCTGCAGATACTAGTATTGACAGAGAATGTAATATATCAGATTGCAATACTAATAAGATAAATGGTATGTAATACAACATACATATATATATATATATATGTATAATTTAATGTGTATAAAATACAAAATATACAGTGTTACTGCAATTTAGTACAAATGTAGGTATATATTTTTTTATAAATGTCAAGGATATAATTAAAAGTGTTATAACTTGTGTATTCTTATAACTTAGATCGGAAGAGCACACG
>NW_012033166.1:0-470 GCF_000956235.1 Wasmannia auropunctata | reverse complement strand
TTAATTGGGACGAAAAATCTCACTTAGGCCATTTTAAAGTAGAGGCCTTACCCTTCAAAACGCGCTAAGGAACAATGTCCTGCGATTCCTGGAAGCCGAGATATTGGTTTCTGAAAATCGACAAAATTTGCAGTTTTTAAAGTGCTCCCCTAATTTTTTTGCGTAGTGTATTATACTGTACAAACATCAATAAAAATCATCCTTGGATAATATAGAATGTATTCGCTAGCCTGTATTCACAATGTGATTTTAAAAATATTTGTGCATTGTTAAGTCATTTTCTCCTTGTTTTATGTGTAATAGATGACAAAGCTAAAATAACTTAACAACGCACTAATATCTTTAAAAGTGCGTTTTGAATATAGATCTCTATATTTAATAAATAATTATAATCATTCTTTTCAATATTACATACTGACTGTATATGATTTACAGATTCATCATTAACTATGAATAGTATTGCGATGTTA
>NW_012033165.1:0-465 GCF_000956235.1 Wasmannia auropunctata | reverse complement strand
TAATGCTCGAGGACGTCTGGGCAGTCGCGTTTGTGAAGGTGCCAGAAAGTTCATAGGTTGGGTGCGGATGTTCCAACTCTCTTGATGTCCTTGATTCCCTCTCGGGGTTTCTTTGGGCCCGGGGTCAGGGTCGAGCTCTCCGGATTACCTCCGCGCGGTTACCGGATCACTCACGATGTTTCAACACTTTGATTCTCGTGAGAATTCCGACTCTCTTGGTGTCCTTGATTCCCTCTCGGGGTTTCTTTGGGCTCGGGGTCAGGGTTGAGCTCTCCGGATTACCTCCGCGCGGTTACCGGATCACTCACGATGTTTCAACACTTTGATTCTCGTGAGAATTCCGACTCTCTTGGTGTCCTTGATTCCCTCGCGGGGTTTCTTTGGGCCTGGGGATAAGGTCTGGCTCTTCTCCGATTATTCACGGTGTCTGAACACTGTGACTCGCGGAATTCCGATTCTCTTGGA
>NW_012033164.1:0-774 GCF_000956235.1 Wasmannia auropunctata | reverse complement strand
AATAGATCATTGATATCTTTATCCGATTAATAAATAATATACTTTGCAACAAATGCAATATTTCAGTCCGATTTATAAGTCTTAATTAACAATTTAAATACAAACAGATCTCAGATATCATCGTTAGTACCCAATTATTAAATAATAGACTTTAAACAAATGCAATAGTTTATTCTGATTTCTAAATCTTAATTATAATTAACAATTATCAGATATCATCTTTACTTTGTTATAAAAGATATCGCGTTGAATACATCTTATTATTCTTATTCACAAAGATATATGCAATGATGACACATAAGGACACGTTATGTTTTCAAACTGCGCGCTGCAAACCTCTCACATAAGAATTACGTATCTTGACGAACAGTCACTCGCTTTGTGAATGGGGCTTGGCGGACACTCTGAACTGTCTGAAGACGACGACGAAGATTGGAATCGCCAAAGTGGCAAAAACGTCGCATTTTTAGAGACTTGATTTCGAGATCTCGGGATTGATTGCACCAATTTCATTCGGATTGGTCTCAATCGAAAGCTCGTAACGACAGTATATAATAAAAGTGTCATTAGATTTTTCATTAGAACTTTTGTTTCCGAGATATTAAAATCGGAAAATCTGACGATGCAAAACTTCGAGATAAAGCTAGCGGTAGCGCCTCGAAACAGTGCCAGTGTCGTATACTCATAGGTCATCACCCGACTTTTATATACTTGGCGTTGCGCCGCTACCGCGTCGCTTGATATATGTAAGTATATATATATATATATATATAT
>NW_012033163.1:0-405 GCF_000956235.1 Wasmannia auropunctata | reverse complement strand
CAAATGGATAATGCAAGAGATTTAGAACTTGTTCTATTTAATTTATTAGTGTTAAATAACAATTACCCAAAAAATGTATTATCGATATTTTTAGCCGATTGTTAAATAATGGATTTTAAACAATTGCAATAGTTTAGACCGATTTTTAAGTCCTAATTAACAATTACTGCATAAACAGATCTCAGATATCATTTAACTTGTTAAATATCGCGTTATAAACAAATGGATATTGTGAGAGGTTTAGAACTGATTTCGTTAAATTTATTAATGCTAATTAACAATTATCAAATAGATCATTAATATCTTTATCCGATTAATAAATAATATACTTTGCAACAAATGCAATATTTCAGTCCGATTTATAAGTCTTAATTAACAATTTAAATACAAACAGATCTCAGATAT
>NW_012033162.1:0-1421 GCF_000956235.1 Wasmannia auropunctata | reverse complement strand
TAATCAGCCATGGGTATTGTCGGCAAACGTAAGCTGTAAACTGCATTTGTGTACGATTTTTAATTCATGTTAAGGAGCTTTGCAAAATTCGTAACAAATCTCGTGAGCTGATAGAGCAGATTAAACTGAATCGAAAAATCCTCTACCATTTTGCAAAATCCGCAATTGTTAACGAGATATTAATTTTTGAAGATTGGCAAATAAGCGCGTATCCGTCCACCATACCGCTGAATGCAGGCGAGACACGATCACCCCACCGCTGGTAGTTGTTAGTCGGTAGTTGACGAGCGGTGGAGTGATCGTATCTCGCCGCGCGCCTGTATTCAGCGCGCGGTATAGTGGACGGATACGCACTTATTTGCCAATTTTCAAAAATTAATATCTCGTTAACAATTGCGAATTTTGCAAAATGGTAGAGGATTTTTCGATTCAGTTTAATCTGCTCTATCAGCTCACGAGATTTGTTACGAATTTTGCAAAGCTCCTTAACATGAATTAAAAATCGTACACAAATGCAGTTTACAGCATTTAAAAGCGTGAATCTTTATCTTTAATTTGCATACTCATTGAACATTTTGCGATTTTTTTTCACCGAGTTATTTAATGTTGAAGCATAAGGATCATTTTTACTTCAATGTTGAGTAACTCGGTGAAAAAAATCGCATAATGCTGATCGAGTGCTTAAATTTAAGTTAAAGATTCACGCTTTCAAAAACTGTAAATCAAGCGATGCGATAGCGGTGCGACGCCAAGTATATAAAAGTCGAGTGATGACCTATGAGTATACGGCACTGGCACTGTCGAAGCGCTACCGCTAGCTTTATCTCGAAGTTTTGCCTTGTCAGATTTCCGATTTTAATATCTTGGAAACGAAAGGTCTAATGAAAAATATAATGACACTTTCGTTATATAACGTCGATACAAACTTTCAATTGAGACCAGTCCGAATAAAATCGGTGCAGTCAATCCCGAGATCTCGAAATCGAGTCAACGAAAATCTACGAAAATGCCACTTTAATGATTCCAGTTTTCGTCTTCTTATTATTCTTACTCAGACAGTCCGCCAAGGCGCATTCGCAACGCCCAAAGCGAACGACTGTCCGTCAAGATGCATTCTTATGTGAGGTTACGCGCGCCGTTCGAAAACATAACGTGTCCTTACGTGTCATCATTTCATCTTTGTTGTTTGTGAATACAAATAATAAAATGTTTAACGCAATACTCTTTTATAACAAATTAACGATGATATTTGATAATTGTTAATTATAATTAAGATTTAAAAATCAAAATAAACTATTGCATTTGTTTAAAATTTATTATTTAATAATCGGGTTTTAACGATAATATCTGAGATTTGTTTGTATGTAAATTGTTCATTAAAACTGAGAAGTCGGACTAAACTATTACATTTGTTTAAAATA
>NW_012033161.1:0-369 GCF_000956235.1 Wasmannia auropunctata | reverse complement strand
AGCAGTTGCGGCCCAAAAACGGTTTAAGGGATGAAACCACCCCTTATATATAAATTACTTTTTCTTTTTTTCGTTATATCTCGAAAACTATTCAAGATATCAAAAAATGTTTTATACAAACGTTTTATATTAAAATTACCTCTATTTGTTAACGTTAATAGAATTTTTCAAAAATGATTATTTTCATAAATTTTCAAAAAATTTTTAAAATATAATTATTCTAAAAAAATATTATTAACGTAAGTCAATAGAAATAATTTTACTGTAAAACTTTTGTATAAAACATTTTTTGATATCTTGAATGGTTTTCGAGATATAACAAAAAAAAATTAAAATTAAAAGTTAATTAATTTTAACTTTAAAGGGTAA
>NW_012033160.1:0-358 GCF_000956235.1 Wasmannia auropunctata | reverse complement strand
CTAAAGATTGGAATTTGATTAATTATTACATAATCATTTGTTGTAATCAAGTTCTAATTTAATTTTCAACTTTAAGCTTTAACATACCGACTTTCATACCGAGGCTCGAGATTGTCAAGAAGAATTATTCCCCAATCTGCACTCTACACCATGATACAAACATAAGGGTATGCTTATGCGCACGATAAGTCACGTGATACTCGAGCGACCAACCAGAATTGTCACCAAGATACGTTTTGCGGTAAATTCAAACGTATTATTTACCAGTGTACTTATAGCGCTCCTTGCAATATACTTTAACAAATACATAAGATATTAAACACAAAATTAATATTAAAATAACAATATTATAAATATA
>NW_012033159.1:0-1096 GCF_000956235.1 Wasmannia auropunctata | reverse complement strand
AATGCATTATGGTTATACATTATGATTTATATTATATTTTTGTTTACTTATTTCTTAAATATTATTACAATATAAATAGTAAGTAAACGTTAAGAAAATAGTTATACTTACTGTAAGTGCAGTTGCATTTACTACAAACAAATATTTATTTGATTTGTCATATAAATTTTGATATTTTACTATATTAATATTTAAAATTATTATATTGTAGGATGTAAGGACAGTTTTCACGCATTTTTGACAATTTTTATTTTTTTAATTAAAATAAATAGTACAGCACCTGCTAATCGAAGTATTTGCCACCGTTTTCTACCATTTTTGCCCACCTTTCAGGCAGCATACGAATACCACGTTGAAAGAATTCGTTATCTTTTGACGTAATGGATAATTGGATTGTGTCAAAAGATAACGAATTCTTTCAACGTGGTATTCGTATGCTGCCTGAAAGGTGGGCAAAAGTGGTAGAAAACGATGGCAAATACTTCGATTAACAGGTGCTGTACTATTTATTTTAACTAAAAAAATAAAAATTGTCAAAAATGCGCGAGAACTTTCCTTACACTCTACAATATAATAATTTTAAATATTAATATAGTAAAATATCAAAATTTATACGACAAATGAAATAAATATCTGTTTGTAGTAAATGCAACTGCAATTACAGTAAGTATAACTATTTTCTTAACGTTTGCTTACTATTTATATTGTAATAATATCTAAAAAATAAGTAAACAAATATATAATATCAATCATAATGTATAACTATAATGCATTGTTTAAAGCAGCTATAATTTGCATAGTTAAATTAATTATAATTTTATAGTTGTCCCCAAAATTTAATATAAATTATAATTCAATTATGGTTATTCCAATTATATTTTTCTCTCGGTGTATTGACATTTGATGTTTAATTGACGATCATTTTAATTACATTAAAATGGGTAAAATTTGATTAAATTCAGCTTAAGAATTTAAATAATTTGAGAATTAGTCTGGATTTCGATATCAATGGAATAATAAAAAAACTAAAATTGATGCATTTAGAATTAATCAATAAATTTTTAAATCTCAGACAAGATATGCAACCAGAAAGAAA
>NW_012033158.1:0-310 GCF_000956235.1 Wasmannia auropunctata | reverse complement strand
GCTGCGTTGCGCAATCCATTTATTTTACATATTTAAATTGATACATACACGAATATTATATGATATACAATTTTGATTTATAATTCATAAAGTTATTGTAATACATTGTGAATACATGAATTCAAACTTTTATATTAATTTCGCAAAACGTCTCTTGTATCTCGATCATTATGGTATAAAAGAGACCGCGATAAAAGCCATTTCAACATTTCGCGATCAAGTAATTAACACGTAAATTTTATTACGTTGCTCACATGGGATAATATAGGAATAACATATATCACGAAAGAGCATTAAAAAAGCGCAACTA
>NW_012033157.1:0-322 GCF_000956235.1 Wasmannia auropunctata | reverse complement strand
TTCTGAAAATTATTTTGTGGATTCCACATATTTCTGTAATGTAACTTCGTCGCAACCTTTGGTATTATATTATAAATGCAAAAGGACAAGTTGTAAATATTTTACCTTTGTTAAAAGTAGAAAGAAAGAAATCGTGATCGTGCAATACATCGTGTAAAATTGATAATTTTTTAATTGATCGTTATCAAAAATTTCTTTATACCATGCAAACATATACTTTTAGAAAAATATTTGAATTGATGCACATTATACATAAATGCACAATAAATATTTCAAATGCAAAATTGGGTCATACGCACGGCTGTTATATTAATCCGAGTAT
>NW_012033156.1:0-581 GCF_000956235.1 Wasmannia auropunctata | reverse complement strand
TTCAAATAGGAACCCATGTATTTTGAATGTAATCCTGAATCAAACTTCTGAATATAGGGAAGTCTAACGCTGCTGAAGTAATTGTATTTTGTGCACAAGCATATAAGTTGATTGTGAGTTGATGATGACTTATTTAGTACACTTTCATGTTATCTTTACATGTTTTTGTTACTTATGAACCCAGAGTCCCGTCAATTATTATATTATTGATATACAAATTAATATAATCCTTGTATCTTAATAAAAATAAAATTAAGCTAATGGAAGAAAAATTATTGATATGTTATTTGAGTGAAAGATCTGTACTGACTCGGGATTGCTTTGGAAAACATTCTTAGTAAAAAATTGTTCTACTTTGATAATTCTATGTGCTTCTTTATTTTGATAATAATCCAAATGAATTATCTGTACACACACGCACACACACACACACACACACACACAGAGAGAGAGAGAGAGAGAGAGAGAGAGAACACACAACATATATAGGAGTCGTATAACTATACGACGTCTCTTTCATCTATTTATATGACCATATACACTCCTCGTACTCTCTTTCCTTCCTCCCTCCCTCCCTCTCT
>NW_012033155.1:0-1418 GCF_000956235.1 Wasmannia auropunctata | reverse complement strand
TATAAAATATGATAAAAATGTCTAAAAGAATAGAAAAAATGTGTATTGTGTAAATTTCTTATAAAACATTAATCTTGATAAACAGTTATAGCTTATATTTTAAAAAATTTTGGATTTCTTAAAGATTATACAATCTATTTTAATTTTTACTGTTTATATATTTTAATAATTTTCTTTTTCTTTTACATATATTATTTATATTTGGAAACAAAAACCTAACAGTTTCTAACAATTTATTTATTTGTTATTTCATATGTAAAATATTTTTTTAAAGAATGATGGCAAATTTCGCCCATTTTTTGACCTCGAATTTCAGACTTTTTTTATGGCAAATAATACTATTAGATAAAACATTAATTCCAGTAAAATTTCAAGATGAGTATAGGCACGGTTCCGGAGATTCAAGGGGGTGAAAGTGATGATTTCCATGAAAGTGATGAGAAACCATCACCTCTTCGTATCTCCGGAACCGTGTCGATGCTCATCTTAAAATTTCTCTAGGATTAATGTTACATCATATAGTATTATTTGGCATAAAAAAAGTTGGAATTTTGAGGTTCAAAAAATGAGTCTTTTAAAATGGGCCAAAAAACAAGTCTTTTTGCCATCATTCTTTTAAGAAGTAATTTGATCTCTGCTAGTTTTATAGTATTTCAAAAATTATTTAAAATTTTATGTCATAATAACAGATAATTGGTATAAAAAAATACTAAAATCTGAAATAAAAAATGTAATGTAAAAATAATAATTTCCTAGGCAATATTAATTACTATTTTTTAGTGATTTTTATTAATAAATGTGCAATAGTTTAATAGAAGTAAGAACTACATTTAAAAATTATTAATGTCTTACAAGTTAATAATCAGAAAAGGTGCACAAATATTTAATACTTGTATTTTAATATTTTTGCAGCAAAAAATGATCCGGACAATAGGAGGTTTAACCCCAGTTAAACATGCACGAAACGCTATGCGTTTAACAATTGCTGATACATTAGCTTACCGAATGACTTGGACCAGTTAAAAAAATAAGATAGAATCTCAAAATATGAAATTCATCAACCTCATTATTGGTATATACTTCATTCTATTTCTTTTTCTAAAAATATATTAAAATTTAACTAAACTTTTGCTTATAATTAATTTTTACTATCAATGATAATTTAAAGTTATTTTAATTTACATTATATTAAAACGCATATTTTATTTATGGAAAGAAGCAAAAACTTTTATAATTCCATTATACATACATACATATATATATATATATATATATATATATATATATATCTTATATATATATACATGTATATAAGAAGATATATATGTAAGATATTTAGTTTGATATATTTTTATTTAGCCTATTATTTTTTATTTACATTATTTTATCACGTACAGTTTATAAAATGTTCACTTTAA
>NW_012033154.1:0-940 GCF_000956235.1 Wasmannia auropunctata | reverse complement strand
TATATATATATATATACACTATCTCAAAAGTGATATTTAATATTCTTTATGATAATATTGTAATAAACAGATACATATAATTTAGTTTTTTTTATTTTTATTGTTTACTATAAATGTATTACTTACTTATTACAATCAATTTCGATTAGTTTATTATATTTTTTAAAAGATAGTGTGTATATATATATGCACACTATCTTCTAAAAAATATAATTAACTAATCGAAATTGATTGTAATAAGTAAGTAATACATTTATAGTAAACAATAAGAATAAAAAAAACTAAATTATATCTGTTTATTACAATATTATCATAAAGAATGTTAAATATCACTTTTGCAATCAAAAACAATGTGTATTAGCAATCATATACTCGCTAGAAGAAATAGTTTAATTATTTTCTAATAATTGTGAACTGATTACTTATATTGCAATTTTTTAATATAGGAATATGTCGAAACGACATAAAAACGATTTTGCGCACTGTAATAGGAATACAAATACTTTTAGATTCAAATCCTACATGTCAGTTACAAGAGGAAAATATTGATTTTAGTTTACCGATTTTCGAAATTAATAAATTACATGAATTTAATAAAAGACTTTGTGAAGATTCTGCATCTCGATTGGAATATGTAAGTATTATTTATTAATAAAAACATATTAAAGTTAAATATAAATTTTATTTAATTATAACATATAAAATATGATAAAAATGTCTAAAAGAATAGAAAAAATGTGTATTGTGTAAATTTCTTATAAAACATTAATCTTGATAAACAGTTATAGCTTATATTTTAAAAAATTTTGGATTTCTTAAAGATTATACAATCTATTTTAATTTTTACTGTTTATATATTTTAATAATTTTCTTTTTCTTTTACATATATTATTTATATTTGGAAACAAAAACTTAACAGTTTCTAACAATTTATTTATTT
>NW_012033153.1:0-808 GCF_000956235.1 Wasmannia auropunctata | reverse complement strand
TATTAATTGGGATTCAGAAAGTAATGTAAGCGACTTTATGTGATTTAGTTTAATTTGCTCGTTAAAGTGTGTAAATTTGTTGTTCAAATTAGATGTAAACTTATAACTCTTATAAGTTATAACTCTCGTATTTTAATAGTATTATTAAAATAAGACACCTCGTATAAACGCTGGAATTAATAATGAGTTAGTTTTTATGTTTACATTTGAATACTATATTCCTTGAGGTGAGGATTATTTATTTTTAATTAAACTGTTTTAGGAAACGCAATCCTAACAAATAGTGTAAAGATTAATTTAAGTTAATATTTATATTAAGTATTTTTAAGGAGTTTTAATTTATTAATAATTGCCAAGAGCCATACGTTTTATTTGAAAAATATATATTAATTCTGTTTTTTTTATATTTATTCTTGTGTAATTTGCTTTTTATTTCTTTTGTATTTAACATTTATCAGCAATAAATATATGCTTGTTGTAAAATTTTAAAATTTTGAAAAATGCATCAAAGTATTGCAAATGTGAAATGTGATAGGTTTTACGAATGTATACGTGGAACTTTTCATTGAATTTTTACTCTTAAGGAGTCTCACCTCTCCTGTGTCCCTAAAATGATACCTAAGTTTGAGATTTTTTTCTGGGTAAGCAGATAACTTTATTAAAAAATTACTTTAAGGACATTGTTGTACATATACAGGGTGATTTTTTTAACCTGAAACTTTCAAATATCTCGAAAAATAAGCTCACTAGGAAAAAATGTTTCAGACAAAAGTTGTAGAGTTTCGAAGGGGACATAAGATGATAACAT
>NW_012033152.1:0-489 GCF_000956235.1 Wasmannia auropunctata | reverse complement strand
TGAAAAATGTTTTTTCATTTATGACAAAACATAATCATTTCCACACTACCTTGCGGTATATAGCACGGTTTGTTTATAGTGGTTTCTCCAATAGACCTAATACATTCTCATTTTTTAATACATGAGTTATTCAAAATGCTGTTCTCGCTCTTTGAATAGCTTTTAGGACAGTGCTCGGCATTAGCTGCACATTTCGGGCCGATTCCTGAGGCGACCCCCCACTACCGCTCAAAACTTGGCGTGCGCTCACCTGAGTGGTTCGGCCGTCGAGTCTTGAGCGGTAGTGGGAGGTCGCCTCAGGAATCGGCCCGAAATGTGCAGCTAATGCCGAGCACTGTTTTAGGATATTAATATTTAAATTAACATTTTTATCTTCAATAATTTTTGAGGCATAATACTTAACATATTTTTATTTTAAATCTAGTTTTTTAAATATAATGTCTATAAAATAATGTTTTAATATCTGAAATAATTTTAAAAAATTTAACT
>NW_012033151.1:0-558 GCF_000956235.1 Wasmannia auropunctata | reverse complement strand
CCTTGTTAAATGTAAAAATGCGATCAGAACATGTTGCGTGAAGAATTGCTGCGTGCGTGCAACGTAAACGAGTACAGATGGTGTGCGTATAGAAGCGTTTGTAATTATTTTTCAAAAATAATACTTTGGAAAATAACTTTATCACACACGGTTGAATTCGTATTAAAATAATCTTTAATTTAGTCACAAATAATTTGAAACTTTAAAAAAAAAGTGAAGTGGTGGGGAAAATATTTTTAAAAAATTGAAAAAAAAGATTTTTTTTGTTACTATCATAAAGTACACTTCAAGCCATTTAACTTCGATTTAGAACACTTTTTTTTATCTCTCATAGTTTCGACAATATTTACGTCGGAAAAAAAAACCGATTTTTTTCAAAGGGTGGTTTCATCCCTCTAAAAAATAGAGCACCGACACAAAATAGTTCAAGGAATAGAGCACCAACAAAAAATAGTTTTGTACTACGGATGAACTGCTCTACTTTTACACAAATTTTCAGATTTTTTTGAATTTTCGGGTTTCCTAACTTCCCTTGTAAGTAACATTTTCAACCAATAG
>NW_012033150.1:0-350 GCF_000956235.1 Wasmannia auropunctata | reverse complement strand
AACAAATTAGAGAAAATCCATGAAAAAGTCAGAAAACGAATAGATATTAAATCTTCCCAATCTAAAACTTGGTATGACCAAAAAGCCAGACAAATTTATTTTGATGTGGGACAAAAAGTATGGCTGTATAATCCTCGCAGAATAAAAGGGAGAGCGCCTAAATTACAAAGCAACTGGGAGGGACCTTATCTTATAGTAAAAAAACTTAGTGACGTAGTATATTGCATTCATAAGTCAAACAGAAGTAAAAATAAAATTGTCCATACAGATAGGCTAGCACCTTTTTTTGAAAGACAGAGAGAGTAAACAAATAAATCGGAGCCCGGAACAATCTGTAAAAAAAAAATAAT
>NW_012033149.1:0-436 GCF_000956235.1 Wasmannia auropunctata | reverse complement strand
GGTCTGCCTTGCCAGCCCGCTCAGAGATGTGTATAAGAGACAGGTTTACTATTATAAAAAAATATTAGGAATCCAAATTATTTATTTTTTATATTAAAAAAGAAATTTCTTTAAATCCTTGCATTTTTGCCTTATAAAAATAGATGTGGGTTATACGTCTACTCATGAGTGGCATAAATGACTCGAAAAATATATAAATAATATAAATAATAATAGTAAATAACACGTGAATTGACAACGTAATTTGCATTTACTTATTAATAAATAAATAAATAAATAAAGAATGTATTATTACAGATTACGAATAAGTACATACATAAGCATATACATACATGAATGTTATGATTAATGTATTGTAAAGGGCGTATTATCACGTATTATTATTTACTTTTATATTTATAAATAAATAATAGAGCGTCTGTGCTACGGCATAAAT
>NW_012033148.1:0-315 GCF_000956235.1 Wasmannia auropunctata | reverse complement strand
GAAGCGAGTACAAGACGATGAAAACACGGCGAGAAAAATGGCGCCATTTTTTAACTACTACGGGCGTTAATTAGTTAGCTTCCTGCCTACGCGTACGAGAAGGGGACGCAGACGGGCAACGCATCAACACCCCTGCGTTACACAAGGACATTGCCTCGGATTTCGTGGTCCGAGCGGAGCCAATAACTCTCCGGCCATCACGTTAAATAGTTCTTTGAGCAGTAACTTTAACAAGTTATTAAATCAAACCAAAATGTTTATGCGTATACCAAGAACTCCGATTAACAGACCAATGAATCAAATTATTTTTAATAA
>NW_012033147.1:0-344 GCF_000956235.1 Wasmannia auropunctata | reverse complement strand
CTTTTCTTATGATATGCTTAATAGCAAACCAGAACTTCTCAATCGGATTTAAATCCGGTGAGTATGCCGGCAAGAACAAAATTTTACACCCAACATTTTCTATCAAATTTTTCGTTCTTGCAGATTTATGAAAGCTTGCATTATCGAGAACAATAGTCTGCCCAGGTTTTAATATAGGAACAAGTATATTTTCTACATAAGCATCAAAAATCTCGCTGTTGCAGTAGCCCTCAATTACCCAGGGTGCTTTAACTTTTCCTTCATTTAGGGCTCCTATTATGCTTACCCTCTTTCTTTTAAACCCTGGTTTATCGGCAAATAACAGATCGGAAGAGCACACGTCT
>NW_012033146.1:0-786 GCF_000956235.1 Wasmannia auropunctata | reverse complement strand
CGTTTGCGAACATTGTTTTTGCAAGTACGAATTGTTTGACAAGCCAGAGATATAAAGAAGTGTTAAAAATAAATAACCGCGAGAGAATTAAAGTAGTTTTATGTATTGTATTGCTTCCGATCCACGTATTACGAAAACGAGTTGTAATTACAGTACATCGCGTATGTAGAATCAACGCGAATTAAAGATAAAGTCAGTGATTGATTGAAAAATTAAGTAAAGTCAGTGAAAGGACGTTTTAAAAATTAAAAAGGGCTTAGGCCTAAACAAATCTCTGCGCAAATTTTTTCAAAAATTAAAACTTAGAATATTTTCACATGTCGAAAAATTTTCATTGCATATTTGAACTGTTTAAAAAGTAAAAGGGCTTAGGCCGAAACAAACCTCTGCGCAAAATTTTTTTAGAATCCGGATACTTAGAAAAATTTCGGATATTGATTTAATTACATTGAAGGAACTTAGAATAATTTACGGACATAGAGTTAAGTCAGATTGACAGCTCAGCGAGGTAAAACATTAAACAGAAGTAATTCTGAGAGTACCTACGCTTGATTTATATTAATTTACGTTGAGATACAACGAATTTGAAAATTTTAATTAAATAATTTTGTCCGATTTTCAGTTTTGAGCTAAGCAAAATTGAAAAATAGCGTTTGCATAAACGAATCCCTGCGCAAAAATTTCTTAACGTTTAAGGGGTTACACCACAGTAGAAATTTAAAAAAATCGATTTTTTTTTATTGGCTTAAAAAATTGTTTGAACCCTCTAAAATAAGAAACAAACGG
>NW_012033145.1:0-963 GCF_000956235.1 Wasmannia auropunctata | reverse complement strand
CCCTCGAGATTTCAATAGACCACCAAGGACTTTAGCAGATATTCCTTTTTTCAAAGCAACAGAATTTCGACGGATTTTGCTATATGATGGAATATTGGTCTTTAGAGACTTTATAGCAGATGAAGTTTACAAACATTTTTTACTTCTGCACTGTGGAATTTATATTCTGAGTAGCCCATCTTTGGTGCAATTTTATTGTGACTATGCTAATAAATTGTTAAGAACATTTATTTCTCACTCCGCCGCTATTTATGGACAAAAATTTGTTGCTTATAATGTACACTCGTTGTGTCATCTTACCAGTGAATGCGAGGTTCATGGAAAGCTGGAAGACTTTAGTGCATTCCAGTTTGAAAATAAATTACAGTCAATTAAAGCATCATTGAGATCTGGTTATAAACCTTTGAAGCAAGCGGCTTTTCGTGACTTGGAGAAAGGACAGATTAATGTTGTATTAGAGGATAGAGAAAATTTAGTTAAGTTTTTTTGGAAACGTAAAGAGTATATTGTCAATGAAGTTATAGATGGGACACAATTCATGAGAATCCATGTCAACGATATTATATTTCAATGCAATGAGAAAGATTCATGTTTTAAAACTTGTAATAATACTTGCAATTCTTCAAAATATTGTGCAAGTACAAGATGAAATATACTTCATTGGTTTTTCTTTTTCTGTTGCTGAGAATGCATATGAATATCCTCTGCCTTCTTCTTATCTTGGAATAATAAAAGTTTCGAATCTTAATCAGGAAAGACAAATTTTTCCTCTTACACAGATTGCGTGTAAATGCTGGCTCATGCCTGATGATGATGCTTATGTGTGTGTGCCTCTGTTGCATAGTATGCCTCTTTTTAAATAATTTTTTTTACATACCTATTGTTTTTTTTGTAGTATTAAAAGACTTTGTAATTTTGTCTATAATACTTTATCTATAATTACACCGGCACACAAAAAAAAAA
>NW_012033144.1:0-365 GCF_000956235.1 Wasmannia auropunctata | reverse complement strand
TTAAATAAGGTAACACAATTTTGACAAAAAATTAAAGCTACTACCACTTTGATTGGAATAGAAAGATCTTCAATGGGAGTACAAAGATACGTACCACTTAGGTTTTATTTTTTTTAAATTTTTATTTTAAATTTTTTTTATAGGATTGAAATTTAGCGCCAGTTATTGATATCAAATCTTTTATTGGGTTTAATTTGGTAAAAGTTCTTTTTAGGTACATATCATTTGGGTTGAGTAAAATATCACAATATCACTTTCATTTTTTTAATTTGATACTACAGTTTTTTTTAAGAAAGCGTACTCTTAGCGCCTTTTTTACCTTTTTTAAAAAGATAATTCTGTACTGATATCATGCATTTTGTAGT
>NW_012033143.1:0-937 GCF_000956235.1 Wasmannia auropunctata | reverse complement strand
ATCAATAATTTGTGAACAATATCTTGTGAAGGTATTACATAAGCATTAAATTCTTTATTTTTATGTTTTGCAGCGATTTGACAAATATCAGATGATTTTATTGAAAGTCCAGTAGTCTCTAAATCAAAATATACAATAGGTCTGAGTTCACTCTCTTCCGCTGCTGATATTATATTGTACTCTATTTCTTTTTTTAATAGATCACAAACTATATCTTGCCCAAACCGCATGCTAACGCATATGATATATCTTCTTTATTTTCCGTATTAATCTTTTTTTGTGTACGTAATTTCTTCAATACTTTCCTTCTTTTTTTGAATTCTCGACAGTGAGATATTTCCTTACTCCTCGCTTTCTTCTTTCATCTATTACTTGCCTATATTTTTCAGTTCTTTTCCCTGGTGATAAGCTTAATTATATTTGTAATATATGATGTTCCGATATTTTTTTGACAAACTGCAACGGCAACACGGTAATTATATGATTTCGATCCACTCTGATGGCATGATTTCGGAGTTTTACTTGTGACAATTGCGTTGTATGATTTGTTGGCTTGACTAGAGGCACACGGTAATTTATCTGCTAATTTTCCCAAAATTTTTTAAAAATTTGTATGAGTTTCTCACGTAAAGCTTCACTTTGCAATTCTTTGCCTCCTGCTAATTTTTTATGTTTGTAATGTATGGGATCTTTTTCAAATCCGCACCATTCACCACAATTATCGTGTTTATCAAAAGCATGCGAAACAATATTTTTTAAAGACGCTTCTGTTGCTTCTACATTATTTTTATTTTTTTTTAATTGCACATGCAAAACAATATTTTAAATATTTAATCCTTTAACTTTGTTTTGCTTTTATATGATACTTTGACACATAAATTATATAAAACTGGTAATTGTTATTTAATTCTTTAAAATATTATAGATCGGAAGAGCA
>NW_012033142.1:0-392 GCF_000956235.1 Wasmannia auropunctata | reverse complement strand
CTCTTCCGATCTCTACAACATACACGTTTAATTTATGTATATGTACATTACTATTTAAATTACAACTTTAAATTTTTGACCAAAAGTAATTTCAACTTCATCTTTCTTTATTTTTGAATTATTTTTTAAATTATATTTAACAGTAGTAATATTAGTATACAAGTATTATTATAATTAGTACTACTTGTATATATCTTCTCCCAAATCATCGTTAGAATCCATTTTTTTTGCTGATAAGCTTTATTTTATCAATAATTTGTGAACAATATCTTGTGAAGGTATTACATAAGCATTAAATTCTTTATTTTTATGTTTTGCAGCGATTTGACAAATATCAGATGATTTTATTGAAAGTCCAGTAGTCTCTAAATCAAAGTATACAATAGGTCTGA
>NW_012033141.1:0-396 GCF_000956235.1 Wasmannia auropunctata | reverse complement strand
ATATTTTTTGTTTGCGATGAGATAGAAGGTAGGTATATTCGAGAAAAAGTTGCGTCTAGGTTTTTATCTTTCCAACGGTTTATTTGGTTTCATGAAATTCGAAAAAATACGAGTTTTAGAGTCGTTTAAAAAAAAGGTGATTAAATTACGCTATACTCCCCTACTGTTACCTCTTTACTTCTTATTGTTAGTGATGACACTTAGATTGTAACGCAATTTTGTAATAAAATGAAATATTTAAAAAAAATTAAAATAACTACTACTACTTGAAGTGCAATAGAAAAAATTTTGAATGAATTAAAAGATACGTATTACTTGGGTTTAACTTTTTTAAATTTAAAAATACTATCTTATCTAGGGTTATATTTTTTAAAAGTAGTACAACAGTTTATTTTG
>NW_012033140.1:0-448 GCF_000956235.1 Wasmannia auropunctata | reverse complement strand
GTAATGTTGCCGATAACATAATGTATGTACATACCACTATTGCTTATCGTTTACTTTTGAAATTTCATCAACTGATTACACGTATAAGCAGTTATGTTGCTGTATTTGTAATGTATTGTTTTTCGATGTCAACAAATGTATAGCAAATATGCAACAACTCATGCAATGCATTAGTTTGCTCGATATGATGAATCCCGCTTGGTTATCTGGGTAATGTGTCAAAAAATTTTAATAACTATTAAGTAATTTATTTTACAGATCCAAAATAAATTTAAAAATAAACATTAAATAAATATTCACTAAACGTTTAAAAAATATTTATTAAAATTATTTTCTTAAAATAAAAAATTAATGAAGAATACGTATTAAAATAATATTAAATAAACATTATACAAATGTTTACTGAAATCATTTTCTCAAATGTAAGATTAATGACAAATAAATATTA
>NW_012033139.1:0-835 GCF_000956235.1 Wasmannia auropunctata | reverse complement strand
AAGAAATATTTTTTTAATGTTTAAAAAATTTTTATTTTAACGTTTGAAGTAATATTTTTTAATGTTTTAGAAACACTTATTTAATGTTAGAAAAAAACATTTTATGCTCATCTTTGGCCTATTGTCCTGTCTTTTATTGTTCGTATATAACGAGCTGGTAATTTATTTATTAAAAAAATGTTCTTTGACATTTAATAAACATTTAATTTGATGTTTAGAAAATGTTTATTTAAAATTTTTAAAAGTTTCACATATAAAATATTTTTACATTTATAAAATATACATGTTCTTGTGGCAAAAACATTATTCATATCTCATACTAAGTGCACATATGAATAGTGCACAAATAATTATGACATATCTAAACTTTAATTAGATATTGGTTATATAGAGGGCTTGACAAAATTTTAAATGCGAGAAGCAGTTACCAACAAACGCCATCTAGTGGCAGGTTTGTAAGTATTCATATATAATTTAAATCTGAAAAACTATATATCTTTTTGCCAAAGAGTTGTCGTAAACATGTGACACTTTTTATTGTCAAAATTCAGTTAGCAACAAACTACAATTAAAAAAACTTCATAACTTGAAGGCATATACACAACAACGAATGGAAAGCATAAAATGCTTTGTTGTCGACATATTTTCATCATGTTCAAGGTAAAACTTGTAATCTTTTATTACAAACATGTTGCTGTAATGTTGCCGATAACATAATGTATGTACATACCACTATTGCTTATCGTTTACTTTTGAAATTTCATCAACTGATTACACGTATAAGCAGTTATGTTGCTGTATTTGTAATGTATTGTTTTTCGATGTCAACAAATGT
>NW_012033138.1:0-492 GCF_000956235.1 Wasmannia auropunctata | reverse complement strand
TCTATCTTGAAATTTTGTCACCGAGTTACAGTCACAAAATTAATTGTCCGGACACAGGTATTAAGAGTTTATCTTTTGCTATAACTTCATTAAAAATGGTAATTTTATAAAGATAATAATATTTAGACGTGAAAACTATTTCTAGTGATACATTTTCATCAAAAGGATTAGTCAAATTTATTATACTTTTAAATATACAGATTTAATCAATAAAATTATAAAAATAATTGCGAAATTAATTGACTGGACAAACAAAAATAAAATTGAAAAAATATAACATTAAATAATACATTAAATTTTAATAGCGCGTGGGTCCACCCTTAGCTTCGATAACAGCTTTTAGTCTGCTTGGAATTGTTTCTACAAGTTTACGAGTAATTTGAGGATTAATATTTTCCCAAGCTTTCAGGATGGTCCGAATATCAAAGCCTCGGAATCATAAAGAACTGGAAAAGATCATCCTGAAAGATTGAGAAAATATTAATCCTCAAA
>NW_012033137.1:0-1169 GCF_000956235.1 Wasmannia auropunctata | reverse complement strand
GTATTAAAAGTTTATTTTTTGCTATAACTCTATTAAATATGGTAATTTTATAAAGATAATAATATTTAGACGTGAAAACTATTCCTAGTGATACATTTTCATCAAAAGGATTAGTCAAATTTATTATACTTTTAAATGTACAGATTTAATCAATAAAATTATAAAAATAATCGCGAAATTAATTGACCAAACAAACAAAAATAAAATTTAAAAAATATAACATTAAATAATATATTAAATTTTAAGCGCGTGGGTCCACCCTTATTTTATAAGGTGTGACAAATGACAAAATTTTTTCCAAAATTTTGGAACTTTGCAAAGTTTTTTGCAAAGTAAAAATACAAACAAATAAAAATCGCACAAAAACGAGACGTGCAGTTTTTGAAAGAATGAATCTTTACTTTTAATTTGCGCACTCGATCAGCATTGTGCGATTTTTTTCACCGAGTTATTCAACATTGAAACAAGAAAGGTTATATTTTGGAACTCTGCAAAGTTAGTTGCAAAGTTCCACGGCCCTAAATAAAAATCGCACAAAAACAAGGCGTGCAGTTTTCAAAAGTATGAATCTTTACCTTTAATTTGCGTAATCGATCAGCATTGTGCGATTTTTTTTCACCGAGTTATTCAACTTTGAAGTAAAAATGACCTTTTTTTGATTCAATGTTAAATAACTCGGTGAAAAAAAATCACACAATGCTGAACGAGTGCGCAAATTAAAGGTAAAGATTCATTCTTTCGAAAACTGTACACCTCATTTTTGTGCGATTTTTAGTTAGAACTGTGGAACTTTGCAAAGTTTTTTGCAAAGTTCCAAAATTTTGGGAAAAATTTTGCGATTTGTCACACCTCCATTTGTATTTATACGGCTCCGAAGAAACTCAGTTAGTCGTTTTCTAAAGTATTAATTTGAAAAGTAGAGATTTCCATCTGTAAAATGCTTTTTTAAAAATCTCGTTACGATCATTTTTGACGAAGTTGCTCTATCTTGAAATTTTGTCACCGAGTTACAGTCACAAAATTAATTGTCCGGACACAGGTATTAAGAGTTTATTTTTTGCTATAACTTACATTAAAAATGGTAATTTTATAAAGATAATAATATTTAGACGTGAAAACTATTTTCTAGTGATTACATTTTCATCAAAAGGATTAGTCAAATTTATTAA
>NW_012033136.1:0-807 GCF_000956235.1 Wasmannia auropunctata | reverse complement strand
ACTTCAAAAATGGTACACACAGGCACGATGATTACAACAAAAGCGAAAAGAAGTCTTCACGACAAGAGCACTGAAACATAGAATCATTACGGTCAAGTAGTATGGCGCCAAACGGTACACATTATTTTTGACGCAAAAAATTTTGTAAACTTATACATACATACACGTATGTGCTTCGTTTATCGCATGACATATATTACGTTCCAAAACTCATTAGGCGTGTTTCAGTCGACAATACCGCCTGCTAATTGCTAAACGATTTACGTGATTGGCCACGTTCAGCAGACAAAGCAGCTCAGTGAGCACTTATAGTGATTCGTTGGATCTGAGTAAATAAACTAATCGTATAATTAAGAATCATTGAGCGCTCACTGATCGGGACCACAGTTATATACTGTGTCGGGATTGTCTGCTGAACGTGGCTAATAACGGGAAGATATAATTATAACATTATACCGGAATTTATTTTTACCAAAGAGTATTTCTAAATTTCTAGTCTAGAGACAGTACACCAATCGTGGTTCGCATTTGCAAAATATAAGTTCTAAAACTAAATTATAAAAAATGTTGCAACCTATTTGTCCCAGGGACAGGGTAGAAATATATACGGACAGAGCAAAATCGTAACTTAGGCTGATATTACATTTGTTATGTACAACAAAACATTTCAAGCTTATTGATTAATTGCGAGAAAAAGAAGTTGTTGGAACTCTATACCTTATAGCCAGTCAATAAGCTTGAAATCTTTGTCTTATGATTCGTGTAATAGTACTCTAGACGAGGAGAATGAAGCCGAAATGCGGAGAC
>NW_012033135.1:0-390 GCF_000956235.1 Wasmannia auropunctata | reverse complement strand
CTCTTCCGATCTGGTATAGCTGCTTTTAATATTGACGGACTTACTATTCATAGATTATTTCAGTTACCAGTAGAACATGGCTGTACTGCTAAATATAGACAACTTTCTGATGCAGTTCTTAAAATTATACGAGAGCAATTAAAAAATGTTGCTTTAATAATTATTGATGAGGTTTCAATGATTTCAAATATTACATTAATGTATATACATCTTCGATTGACAGAAATATTTAATACTGGTGAATCTGATAACGGATGGTTTGGCGAAAAACATATATTACTTTTTGGAGATCTTTTGCAACTTCCACCCGTATGTGAAGAACCACCGTTCATTGAGTTATCAACAACGAAAGTTGAGAAATACATTGGAGGGATGGGCTCAACAGATTTA
>NW_012033134.1:0-432 GCF_000956235.1 Wasmannia auropunctata | reverse complement strand
TTGATTCCATAAAAATTACGTTTCATTACTCAATCACTTCAAGTCATATGTATATGACTTGTACAAAATATTTGATATCAATAACTGCCAAATTACAATCTCATAAAAAAAATTTTATAAATGTGAATATTAAAAAAAAATACGTTCTAACTGATATGTATCTTTGTATTCCCATTGGTCTTTCCATTCCAACCCAAGTGATAGTACGAGTAGTTTTAATTTTTCGCAAACGTGTTATCTCACTCAATCCAAGTGATATGTAATTTTTATACCTATTAACTCTTTCTATTTCAACCCCATGGTAATTGTTATTTAATTCTTTAAAATATTATTATATTACAAAATCGTATTACTTTACTCAACTCAAATATCATTAGAAAAAATAAAAAAAAATAATAGAACAAAATGAGAAAAAAGATCGGAAGAGCACAC
>NW_012033133.1:0-818 GCF_000956235.1 Wasmannia auropunctata | reverse complement strand
CGTGTGCTCTTCCGATCTTATATTGTTTTACAGAAAAATTATTTTAACAATTTACATATCAGATAATGTAATAATAATAACAGATACTCACATATAAAAAGTAACTCCACAATTTTTTGCTTTGGAAAAACTACACAAAATACAGTTAACCATTTTTTAATTATATGTATATATATAAATATATTTATATAATATAATAGCCTTAATATAATTATAACAACCTCACATAAGTCACGTAACCTCTTAACATGTGAAATAAAGTCTTCCATATTTCCATGCTCGATCAAAAGCCAATCAAAAGCTTCTACTATAGCGCCGATTTGCGACTAAACAGTGTGTTAAATGGTTGACTGGTGATGTCATTTCCGATTACAAATTTCTTACCCCCAGCACCGATATGCTCTCTCCAGTCCTCCATGGATACCACTGACACTGAAGAGTCTGCTTTATCAACCTTGTACAAATTTGGCCGACCTTTCAACATCCTCTTATGTTCATTTCTACTAATGTAGATTTACTTTAATTACAGTTTTATTTACTTTTTATCTTGTTCTAATTCTTAAAAGTAGAAAAAAATACAAAGTAAATTAAACCTGAATTAAAGTTAGTCTACCTTGGTAGAAATAGACATTAAAATAAAAATTTATAATTTTTACAGATCGCGGCAATAGGTCAATTAATTTATCACTATTCTATAAAAGCGGAAGAATGATTATCTACCATGTCGTATCTTTATATACTTGTACTTAGACTTAATTGTCGCTTGCTTATCGCGCGTCAATCGTTACTGCATCTCGTGTGTAGAAATCATAATGTTA
>NW_012033132.1:0-517 GCF_000956235.1 Wasmannia auropunctata | reverse complement strand
TGTGCTCTTCCGATCTGAGTCTTCGAAATTAGAGATTGCATTTTCAGAAATATTTCTTTGCTTTAAAAACATTATATACGTGTCCTCGAGTCTTCGAAGTGAGGGATTACATTATTAAAAATTTCTTATTGCTTTTCAAGAAATTCAATGTATGTCCTTAAGTCTTCGAAGTGAAAAATTGCATTTTTACAAATATTTATATGCTTTAAAAATATTATACACATAAGCTCGAATTTTCGGAGTGAGTGATTGTTTTTAGAAATATTTATTTGCTTTAATAAAACTATGTGCCGGTCCTCGAGTCTACGAAGTGAGAGATTGCATTTTTAGAAATATTTATTTGCTTTAAAATAATTATATAGATGTCCTCGAGTCTTCGAAGTAACAGATTACATTTTACAGAACTATTCCTTTGCTTTAAAAACATTATATACATGTCCTCGAGTGTTCGAAGTGAGAGATTATATTTATAGAAATTTAGATCGGAAGAGCACACGTCTGAACTCCAGTCACTTAG
>NW_012033130.1:0-521 GCF_000956235.1 Wasmannia auropunctata | reverse complement strand
TGAAACCGCGAATGGCTCATTAAATCAGTTATGGTTCATTAGATTGTACCCACATTTACTTGGATAACTGTGGTAATTCTAGAGCTAATACATGCAAAACAGAGTCCCGACCAGTGATGGAAGGGACGCTTTTATTAGATCAAAACCAATCGGTGGCGGGCGGTCTCCGTCCGTCCACCGTTTATTTTGGTGACTCTGAATAACTTTGTGCTGATCGCACGGTCCTAGCACCGGCGACGCATCTTTCAAATGTCTGCCTTATCAACTGTCGATGGTAGGTTCTGCGCCTACCATGGTTGTAACGGGTAACGGGGAATCAGGGTTCGATTCCGGAGAGGGAGCCTGAGAAACGGCTACCACATCCAAGGAAGGCAGCAGGCGCGCAAATTACCCACTCCCGGCACGGGGAGGTAGTGACGAAAAATAACGATACGGGACTCATCCGAGGCCCCGTAATCGGAATGAGTACACTTTAAATCCTTTAACGAGGATCCATTCGGAGGGCAAGTCTGGTGCCAGCA
>NW_012033129.1:0-553 GCF_000956235.1 Wasmannia auropunctata | reverse complement strand
AGATGCCTAAGTGACTGGAGTTCAGACGTGTGCTCTTCCGATCTGTTATCCAAGTAAATGTGGGTACAATCTAATGAACCATAACTGATTTAATGAGCCATTCGCGGTTTCACCTTAATTCGGCATGCACTGAGACATGCATGGCTTAATCTTTGAGACAAGCATATGACTACTGGCAGGATCAACCAGGGAGCTTCGTGTGTGCGTTTTTCTCGAGAGCCAGCGAGCGCAGCACAGAGAGCCGTGTGCGTGTGTCGGTACTTGCCGCCGGTACTTGCGAGCCGGTCGGCGACACTCTGCTTCTTCATTCGTTACATACGTAAACCCATGTGTTATACACCGAACGTGCATGTACACTCCGAGGAGTATACGCACAACGTCGGGTTTTGTTAAAAAAAGATCATGTATATTTTTGTTCTCATTCTCCCTATGATAGCGGCGCGTAGCCGCTCAGCCCTGACGCTAGATCGACGATGCGATACTCAGACGTCGAGGAACGTGCGTACTCAAAGTACGTAGAAAAATTTCGCTAAGGCGTACAAGTAAAGCGAGA
>NW_012033128.1:0-455 GCF_000956235.1 Wasmannia auropunctata | reverse complement strand
TTCGTCGTGTACGCGGACCTTGAGTGCATCCTGGAGAAGACGGACAACGAGGAAACAACGAGCTACAAGTACCAGCATCATCATCGGGTATTTAGTATAGCTTATTACGTTCATTGTTTGTACGACAACTCGTTGTCAGCGTATCGATTTCGGCGCGATAAGGATTGCATAGCGTGGTTCGTCGAAGAACTTAAAGATTTAGCGCACAGAGTAAAGTCCGCTCTGTCCGGTAACGTTCCGATGACGGAATTGACGCGCGATAAATTTAACAGCGCCGCGAATTGTCACATATGTGAGAAACCGTTTGCGCCTGACGACATGCGGGTACGCGATCACTGTCATCTAACTGGTCGATTCAGAGGTCCCGCGCATTCCAACTGTAATTTAAACTACAAAGATTTGCATTGCATTCCTGTAGTTTTCCACAATTTATCGGGCTATGACGCGCATTTTAT
>NW_012033127.1:0-347 GCF_000956235.1 Wasmannia auropunctata | reverse complement strand
TGTGCTCTTCCGATCTTTCTTTATATATACATATATAATATGTATATATCATTAGTATACATAATTAACAGCCTTTATTAATCATTAATATTCTTTATATATACATATATAATATGTATATATCATTAGTATACATAATTAACAGCCTTTATTAATCATTAATATTCTTTATATATACATATATAATATGTATATATCATTAGTATACATAGTTAATAGTTTAATTAATCATTAGTGTTTTATGTATGTATGTGAAGTAGGCGTACATTGTTAAGGGTATTGTGTAGATAGAGGTTAAGGTTGTTGGTAGGTGTATTGATGGGGTTAGGGGTATTTGTTCGGTGGGA
>NW_012033126.1:0-519 GCF_000956235.1 Wasmannia auropunctata | reverse complement strand
ATTAATTAGCGTTAAACAAACAGCGTATAACAAATACCAAACAAGTGGACCATCAATATTTTTACTCGGATTGTTAAATAATGACTTTTAAACAATTGTAATAATTCAGTCCGATTTTTAAGTCCTAACTAACAAATACCGCATATAGAGATTCTAGACATTGTCGTTAATTTGTTAGATATCGCATTATAAACAGATAACGAGAGATATTTATAACTTGTTCCCTTCGATTTATTAATGTTAAATAACAATTACCAAACAAGTGAATTATTGATATTTTTGCCTGATTGTTAAATAATGGATTTTAAACAATTGCAATAGTTTAGACCGATTTCTAAATCCCAATTAACAATTATTGCATAGACAGATCTCAGATATCATCGTTAACTTGTTAAATATTGCGTTATAAACAAATGGATAATGTGAGAGGTTTAGAACTTATTTCGTTGAATTTATTAATGCTAAAATAACAATTATCAGAGTGGATCATTCTATCGGATCGGATATCTTTATCCAATT
>NW_012033125.1:0-395 GCF_000956235.1 Wasmannia auropunctata | reverse complement strand
TAGACACAATGCTCAATTAGTCTAAACATCGCGAGTGATCGGATGACCGGAGGAGAGTCCGACCCTGACCCCGGGCCCAAAGATACCCCGCGAGGGGATCAAGGACACCAAGAAAGTCGGAACTCGCGCGAGTCACAGCGTTCAGACATCGTGAATAATATCGGAGAAGAGCCAGACCCTCACCCAGGGCCCAGAGAAACCCTATATTTAATTAACAAGAACGACCGCAAGCTCTGAAACGTGATAGTTTAAATAGGCGCGAGATATTTAACACTCTTATTATTAATTACAACGTTAACAAAATTATAACAATTAACAAAAATTTTCAATTTATAAGAACTTAAAATATCATAGATCGGAAGAGCACACGTCTGAACTCCAGTCACTTAGGCATC
>NW_012033124.1:0-588 GCF_000956235.1 Wasmannia auropunctata | reverse complement strand
TTTCATTGCAAGGGCATGTATCCCTCAGAGGGCAAGATTCGAGTATACATGCATACTCTCAGACTCGCCGTCTTCGGGGCAGCTTGCAGTATATACGCAATTGAGGCACTACCGGTGGCGTGTGATAACCGGGCCTCCTACGTCTAGCAGGATGAGCTCAAGATAAGGTCGCCATAACATTGGCCTTACCCCTGCTCCAGCTGGATGTTGGTTTAATGTACTCAGTCCAGGATAAGCCCAGACACAATGCTCGATTAGTCTAAACATCGCGAGTGATCGGATGACCGGAGGAGAGCCCGACCCTGACCCCGGGCCCAAAGATACCCCGCGAGGGGATCAAGGACACCAAGAAAGTCGGAACTCGCGCGAGTCACAGCGTTCAGACATCGTGAATAATATCGGAGAAGAGCCAGACCCTCACCCAGGGCCCAGAGAAACCCTATATTTAATTAACAAGAACGACCGCAAGCTCTGAAACGTGATAGTTTAAATAGGCGCGAGATATTTAACACTCTTATTATTAATTACAACGTTAACAAAATTATAACAATTAACAAAAATTTTCAATTTATAAGAACTTAAAATATA
>NW_012033123.1:0-607 GCF_000956235.1 Wasmannia auropunctata | reverse complement strand
TTATTTAATACATAATTAAACTTATACATTAAATTTAATACAATAAATCTTAAACCTATTCCGCAAATTGCTTTTGGTTTAACGATAATATACAATTAAACTTATATACTAAATAATACTCTTAGCAAAGTTAATAGTATTTAATACATTATTAAACTTATACATTAAATTTAATACAAAAAATCTTAAACCTATTCCGCAAATTACTTTAGCAACGAACGCAAATCTTACAATTAAAAAATTATTGTCCTGTACTTAAATGTAACCACTTTTACAACTTCTAACGCACGCAAGAAATTGAAACTTATATATCTTATTCTTAATTCTAATCCGCATGACCAATAACTTGATTTCACACATATATATGCTCGTTACTTTTTTACACCAAGACACTACCGTCTCCTGATTACTCCTGTATGACATTGTTCTTATTTTTGTTATTCAGTTTCTATTATATATATATAGTTTTTTTTTTACTACGTTATATTTTTTAGCAGCGCCAAGTGTTTTAACATATAAAAAATTATTTTATTAAAATTAAATTTTTTAATTTTGTACTGTTACCTCTTTAATTCTTTGTGATAATACTTTGATTGAGTAGGGTAAC
>NW_012033122.1:0-310 GCF_000956235.1 Wasmannia auropunctata | reverse complement strand
ATTAAAGAGGTAACAGTACAAAATTAAAAAATTTATTTTTAATAAAATAATTTTTTTATGTGTTAAAACACTTGGCGCTGCTAGAGGGATAAAGAAAACAATGATAAAAAGAATTCAAAAGTAACCAAATATAATCAGAATGTTACATAAAAACAAATGTTGGTTTAACGATAATATACAATACAATTAAACTTATATACTAAATAATACTCTTAGTAAAGTTAATAGTACAGCTATTATTTAATACATAATTAAACTTATACATTAAATTTAATACAATAAATCCTAAACCTATTCCGCAAATTGCTTT
>NW_012033121.1:0-390 GCF_000956235.1 Wasmannia auropunctata | reverse complement strand
TCTCGAGGTCATGTATATAATGTTTTTAAAACAAATGAATATTTCTAAAAATGCAGTCTCTTCGAAAACTTGAGGACATGTATATAATTTTTTTATAGCATATAATTATTTCTAAAGATACAATCTCTTATTTTGAATACTCGAGGGCATGCATATAATTTCTTGAAAAGCAATAAGAAATTTCTAAAGATGCAATCTCTCACTTTGAATATTCGAGGACATGTATACATATATATATATATTTATTAGAATTCAAAATCAGACATTTATATATTTAAGTGATGATATTTTAAGTTCTTATAAATTGAAAATTTTTGTTAATTGTTATAATTTTGTTAACGTTGTAATTAATAATAAGAGTGTTAAATATCTCGCGCCTATTTAAACTAA
>NW_012033120.1:0-395 GCF_000956235.1 Wasmannia auropunctata | reverse complement strand
TATGCAATTTTGCACTTCGAAGACTTGAGGACATACATAGAATTTTATGAAAAGCAATAAAAAATTTCTAAAAATGCAATCTCTCACTTCGAAGACTCGAGGTCATGTATATAATGTTTTTAAAGCAAAGGAATATTTCTAAAAATGCAGTCTCTTCGAAAACTTGAGGACATGTATATAATTTCTTTATAGCATATAATTATTTTTAAAGATACAATCTCTTATTTTGAATACTCGAGGGCATGCATATAATTTCTTGAAAAGCAATAAGAAATTTCTAAAGATGCAATCTCTCACTTTGAATATTCGAGGACATGTATACATATATATATATATTTATTAGAATTCAAAATCAGACATTTATATATTTAAGTGATGATATTTTTAAGTTCTTA
>NW_012033119.1:0-706 GCF_000956235.1 Wasmannia auropunctata | reverse complement strand
TATTTGTGGTAATTCGTACGCTCGGCTGAGGTAAAGACAGCAAAAATTATGTTTGGTAGTAGTGCCGGATTTTCCAAGAAATGGCACTTCAATAAGTTAGATAAGGACATTCCACGTGTTTGAGTAAGATAGAAGATATTGTAAGAAGTTCATTTAGAGATACCACTGTCACTGAAGAGTCTGTTTTATCGACCTCGTACAAATTTTTCCGACCTTCCAGCATCGCCTTAAGCGGCTTAATCAATTTTCATAAAAAAATATATATGTTGTAATATAAATGTAAATATATATGTAGATGTAGACAAGATACATTTGTAAAAAAATTTCGAAGATTTTTTGAGGCCGGAAACATTGCAAAAAGAAATAAAATATTTTTATTTAGTTTTTTTAGCTATCTTATCGGTCTTGTACCACAAACATTTTGCCGTAAAATTATTAGATGCTATTCTATAACATATAATTTTTTCAAATTTTCAAAATGGGTACTTGATACTTAAAAAAATATTCTTTTCCTGATTTTTCAAACCCATCTTATCGGTCCACTACGAAGAGCTAACTCAATTTTTAACGCATAATTTAAGAAATGTATAATTAAACATATATAATACCTTCATTCAATTATGAGCACATTCTCTAAAGATTTTGCAATTAAGTGGCTAGATATTATAGAATTATAAAGTTTTATTTTGATGTTTCGATTTTTCGT
>NW_012033118.1:0-712 GCF_000956235.1 Wasmannia auropunctata | reverse complement strand
TCACTCGACCCCACACATGTCATTTAAGATTTTCAACCCCCTTCTCTCCCCGCCTCAGAGGGTTGAAGTGGTTGTTTTTAAGGTGATTTTTAAATGATAGATTACATTTTGCCATTGTAACCCTATAAATTTCAACCCAATATCTCAAACCATTCAGAAATTATTTAGGTGTCCCGGAACTTTTTGGACACTCTGTATATACAAACATGATATATTTTAGATATGAACATGCAAGTATTTGTAGACGATACATGCTCAAATGAAGACATGCTAACAATAAGTGATGAACAATCAGACTGTGCAGTGGCAGAAAGTACGTTTTTTTATACAGTTTTTTACAATTTTATCAAAATGATAATGGCAATGGACTATTACCTGAATTTCCTCTAAAAATAACAAAGAGTATTGTAAAATTTGAAGTGACACACAAATTCGAAAACAGTTTGTAAGTATTTTAAAAATATATAAAAGAAATACATATAAAATATATAAATAAAATAAATAAATATATACACTGCTCAAAAAAATTATGGCATAGAAAAATTTTGAGCAAAAATTGGTCAACTTTGGTTAACGATAACTCCGCGAAAAATCATCATAAAATGATGAACTTTTTTTCAAATGAAAGCTTGAAATCTCTACTTTAAGATACTGTGAGTCGATTTTTAATTTAATGCACCCCTGTTGTAGTAAACTTTTAAATCTGAGAGCA
>NW_012033117.1:0-474 GCF_000956235.1 Wasmannia auropunctata | reverse complement strand
CATAAAACAATGTCTAGTGAATTAAATAAATGCATTTCGATGGCTGTGTTCTATTTAATGCTCGCAACGCTCGTGAGCATTACTCGTCCTTGTTTAACATTTGATAAACAATATGTTTCTTATAGATTTTTGGATGCCGAAAATGATATATGCCAAAAAACTCGTAGAGAGCTCAATGATCTCGTGTTCTTCTCGTCTCGAAAAACCATTTCAAACAAGCTCTCACTCGACCCCACACATGTCATTTAAGATTTTCAACCCCCTTCTCCCCCCGCCACAGAGGGTTGAAGTGGCTGTTTTTAAGGTGATTTTTAAATGATAGATTACATTTTGCCATTATAACCCTATAAATTTCAACCCAATATCTCAAACCATTCAGAAATTATTTAGGTGTCCCGGAACTTTTTGGACACTCTGTATATACAAACATGATATATTTTAGATATGAACATGCAAGAATTTGTAGACGATACA
>NW_012033116.1:0-433 GCF_000956235.1 Wasmannia auropunctata | reverse complement strand
GTAAAAAGACATTACATGTCAAATATCTATTAGAATTTATTACTTACGTGATGTCATTTTGCGAAACGCCTTTTTCACTGCGATGAAACAAAGTGTAAGAGAATTGTTTAATTGTGTGATATTGCTTCTTATATATTGATCACTCGTTGTGATTTTTGTTAAAAGTTTCGGTGGCCTGGCAACGGATTCGAAAGTCAATTCTTCTACGAGCAGGAATGAATACGAATTTTAAAAATATATTGATTTCCACTAATTATAATATTTGTGTAATTTTTCTGAGTTTATATATTTGAATTAATTCGCTACAAAGTGAAGTTGCATAAAACAATGCCTAGTGAATTAAATAAATGCATTTCTATGACTGTGTTCTATTTAATGCTCGCAACGCTCGTGAGCATTACTCGTCCTTGTTTAACATTTGATAAACAATATG
>NW_012033115.1:0-338 GCF_000956235.1 Wasmannia auropunctata | reverse complement strand
TGCTCTTCCGATCTATTTATTTGCTTTAATAAAATTATGTGCCGGTCCTCGAGTCTACGAAGTGAGAGATTGCATTTTTTGAAATATTTATTTGCTTTAAAAAAATTATACAGATGTCCTCAAGTCTTCGAAGTGACAGATTACATATTTAGAACTATTCCTTAGCTTTTAAAACATTATATACATGTCCTCGAGTGTTCGAAGTGAGAGATTATGTTTATAAAAATTTTTATTGCTTTTCAAAAAATAATATGCACATCCTCAATCCCTCGGAGTGAAAGATTGCATTTTTAGAAAAAAATTTCTTTGCTTTAGAAGCATTATATACATATCCTCGA
>NW_012033114.1:0-392 GCF_000956235.1 Wasmannia auropunctata | reverse complement strand
AATTTCGATTTTGAAAAATCCAAAGGNGGTTTCTCATAGATCTCGACGAGCCCTACAAAAAAAGGTTCTATGTCGCCAACCTTGTATCTGTTGCCGTTTAAAAGTTACAGGATTTTTTATGTTCCAAAAAAAGGTTTTTTTTGGATTTTTTTAGGTTTGGTATTTTTCCCCTTATAGAACTCCGTCGAGAGGAACAAAAAAGGTCCTCTTCACCATGGCTCTATCTGCAACCGTTTAGTTGTGGGAGTTTTTGAAAGTTTCTGAAAAGTCAAAAACGACCTCTACAGGCGAAAGGACGAGAGATAGAGGCATGGCGAAGAGGACCTTTCTTGTTCCTCTCGTCGAGCTGCATAAGAAGGGGTAGGTCCGGGAATTTTTAGAATTTTTAGATG
>NW_012033113.1:0-372 GCF_000956235.1 Wasmannia auropunctata | reverse complement strand
TTAAAATTGTAAATATTTTGTCTCATTTTAAGCATACTAAGCATATAAAGTAAACGTTGCATTCACCAGATTTTAATTCTAACGCTCTCTACAATTACAAATTACTATAATGATTAATATTATACGGTAATCATGATAATTTGCGAGATCATTTTCATAATTTTTACAAAATATATCTCATTATTTGAATTGCAAATTAATATCCATATTATTTACAAAATATTTACAATTTTAATTACTCGATTCGCTCCTCTGCTAAAAAGATTAATTTTTAGTAAAATTCTTAAAGTAGTTAGAATGTATAATGTGCTTTACTCATCTCTACATCTTTATGTATCTTATAGAATTAATATCGTACGATAATCATGATAA
>NW_012033112.1:0-1150 GCF_000956235.1 Wasmannia auropunctata | reverse complement strand
TATATACATATCCTCGAAGTGAGACGTTGTATTTTTAGAAATATTTCTATGCTTTATAAAAATTATATATATGTCCTCGAGTTTTCAAAAAGAGAGATTTTTAAAATTATTTATTTCCTTTAATAAAATCATATCAATGTCCTCGAATATTCGAAAAGAGAAATTGCATTTTTAGAAATATTTATAAGCTTTAAAAAAATTATATATATAAGCTGGAGTCTCCAAAATAAGAGATTGCATTTTTAGAAATATTTTTTTGCTTTAAAAACATAATATACATGTTGTCAAATTTTTGAAACGAGAGATTGCCTTTTTACGAATATTTCTTTGTTTTAAACACATTATACATATAATGTGTTTAAAATTATTATACATATAAGACTCGAAGAAATATATATATATATGTATATATATATTTCTTCGAGTCTTCGAAATTAGAAATTGCATTTTCAGAAATATTTCTTTGTTTTAAAAACATTATATACATGTCCTCGAGTCTTCGAAGTGAGAGATTACATTATTAAAAATTTCTTATTGCTTTTCAAGAAATTCAATGTATGTCCTTAAGTCTTCGAAATGAAAAATTGTATTTTTAGAAATATTTATACGCTTTAAAAAAATTATACACATAAACTCGAATTTTCGGAGTGAGTGATTGTATTTAAAAATATTTATTTGCTTTAATAAAATTATGTGCCGGCCCTCGAGTCTACGAAGTGAGAGATTGCATTTTTAGAAATAATTATTTGCTTTAAAATGATTATATAGATGTCCTCGAGTCTTCGAAGTAACAGATTACATTTTACAGAACTATTCCTTTGCTTTAAAAACATTATATACATGTCCTCGAGTGTTTGAAGTGAGAGATTATATTTATAGAAATTTTTATTGCTTTTCAAAAAATTATATGCATAAAAAATAAAAATAATAAAGATATATACTTCGGGCCCAAAGAAACCCCGCGAGGATATCAAAAACACCAAGAAAGTCGGAATTGTCGCGAGAATCACAGTGTTGAAACATCGTGAGTGATCCGGTAACCGCGTGGAAGTAATCCGTGGAGCTCGACCCTTACCCCGGGCCCAAAGAAACCCCGCGAGGGAATCAAGGACACCAAGAGAGTCGGAATTCCCGCGAGTCACAGTGTTCA
>NW_012033111.1:0-527 GCF_000956235.1 Wasmannia auropunctata | reverse complement strand
GTGTGCTCTTCCGATCTTTTCAAAAAGAGAAATTTTTAAAATTATTTATTTCCTTTAATAAAATCATATCCATGTCCTCGAATATTCCAAAAAGAGAAATTGCATTTTTAGAAATATTTATAATCTTTAAAAAAATTATATACATAACCTGCAGTCTCCAAAATAAGAGATTGCATTTTTAGAAATATTTTTTGCTTTAAAAACATAATATACATGTTGTCGAATTTTTCAAATGAGAGATTGCCTTTTTTACGAATATCTCTTTGTTTTAAACACATTATACATATATATATATATATATATATATATATTTCTTCGAGTCTTCGAAATTAGAGATTGCATTTTCAGAAATATTTCTTTGCTTTAAAAACATTATATACGTGTCCTCGAGTTTTCGAAGTGAGGGATTACATTATTAAATAGTTCTTATTGCTTTTCAAGAAATTCAATGTATGTCCTTAAGTCTTCGAAGTGAAAAATTGCATTTTAGATCGGAAGAGCACACGTCTGAACTCCAGTCACTTAGG
>NW_012033110.1:0-613 GCF_000956235.1 Wasmannia auropunctata | reverse complement strand
ATGTTTCAGACAAAAGTTGTAAGGTTTCGAGGGGGACATAACACGATGACCTTGAATTGCCTTTATATGGTGTTTTTCAAGGTCCATTTAAAGGTCTACTTAATTTTTTTAAACGGAATGTGGTATGTTTTATTTATTAGAAAATCAGATAGAGCGTTTAATTTTTTAAAAAGTACTAAGTACTACACTTTTGATCTAAACTCTTTATTTAAGGAAATATTACAAGGAGACTGTTATGTATAGACTTATAATTAGACACTCTCGTAGTAAAATACGTGGTTTATTAAAGATATTGGCTTGGGTAAAATAAATGTAATGAACTCAGTACTAGCCGTTCGTATAAGCGGGGAACGATTCTCTGACGCAACCGCGAGATCAACGAAAAGAACAAGACAATCGTGAATCATAATTCAGATATCGCTTCGGCGGATGGCGCTTCTTACATAGTGTAGATAAGGTAGTAACCCCACTATAACAGAGACAAAAAAAGAACTTTGTAATTTGGTCTAAACTCTTTATTTAAGGGGGGAACCTGGTTTACAGGGTCAAAATTTTTGATTTTTTTTTGTTTGCTTTAATCAACAGTAGTACTCTCGAAGAATATTCTCTTAAA
>NW_012033108.1:0-1072 GCF_000956235.1 Wasmannia auropunctata | reverse complement strand
AAGGAAAAGCAATTTTTATGGAATTTTAACTTGACGCCATTTATTGATATGAAATCTTTTATACAAATTATATATTATATATATATATAATATATAATATATCACTTAAATATAGAGACCGATATTTAAAGTACCAAAAGAGGTAGTACTTAGGTTTTATTTTTAAGAAATAATAAATGTACCGCTTAGGTTTCATTGTTTAATTTTATACAACTGATTTTTGTTCGAAAAGGAGATCATAAATATCAAATTTTGTTCGATAACAGATGTACCGCTTAGGTTTTATGTTCTATTTTGTACAACTGTTTTTTGTTCAAAATAATAGATGTACCGCTTAAATTTTATTGTTTAATTTTGTACAACTGTTTTTTATTCAAAAAAGAGATCAAAAACATCAAATTTTGTTCAAGGAGCACGCTAACACTTGACACTTTTTTACTTTTTTTTTTTAAATCATTTTTGTAACGATATCACGCATTTTGAAGTGATAAGCATTACAAGCTCATATTGACAACGTAAAACGAAAAATATAGAATATTCTTAATTCGAAATAATGTTATAAAATGCCATCACCACTAGCCCAATTATTTTATTATTGTAATATAAGATAGACTGCGCGCCCTATTATTCTCGGTGAGGCAGAAGCTAGAGTGAGAGGGCTACACTCCAAACTTCTCTATCCTTGTTCAATCGTTGGTGGGGAGAAGAAGTCACCCCTCTTTTCTTCTCCCCGCCAACGATTGAACAAGGACAGAGAAATGTGGAGTGTAGCCCTCTCACTCTAGCTTCTGCCTCACCGAGAACAATAGGGCGCGCAGTCTATCTTATAAGTCTATGGCTTCCCACTACTTTTTGGCTACTGCGCATTTACGGAAACGACTCACGTTGTTTCCTTTCTTCATGGTACTGAATTTGATTGAAGTCTAGAAGTACCCTGCCGAAAATGTTCGATTAAAACCGATTATAAAAAAAGTTATCCGAATCGATCGGGATTTCTGCACCGAAAATACGGTATCAAAAAGGATTAAAATCATTCAAATCGGATATAATTCACTTTAGACGGATTAGTATC
>NW_012033107.1:0-390 GCF_000956235.1 Wasmannia auropunctata | reverse complement strand
TTATTGTTTTATTAGAGATACTATCCCACTGGAATGTTATTTTTAAAAAATAGTATAACAATTCATTCTCAAGATAACGAGATTCTCTTTGTAATTAGCGGAATTTAAAACTTTAATACCTCCTTTGAAAATAAATGTAACTTGAGGGATTATAACTTGGGATCACTTATCAAGAACAATCCATATCAAATTCAATATTAAATTTTGTATACAAATGATATACATACATATGTGACTTAAGTAGGATAACGTAACGTAATTTTTATGGGATTAGAACTTGGCGCCATTTATTGATATCAAATCTTTCATATAAGTAATATACTTATAATTTCAGTAAGGTAATGCAATTTTTATGGAATCCTAACTTGGCATCACATATTGATATCAAAT
>NW_012033106.1:0-762 GCF_000956235.1 Wasmannia auropunctata | reverse complement strand
ATTTATTTTTAAATAAATTTGTGTATTTTTTGAATTATTTAAATTATACAATCACCTCTTTTCGAATTGCATTATGAATTTCGGTTCATACTACAATATTGAAAACTCACCATTCAGCACGTTGCTGTTATTGCAGAATATACTATCTTCATTCAAATTTGCAGAATTTCTACTATCATTGGAATTTACATGACAAACTGTTGAATTAGGATTTTCGTATTTATCATATTGGTCAATATTAGAGAAACTTGTTTTTAATACTTGGATATTGTCCGCAATATTATCATTTATATTCAATGTACTAGTATCCAACATAATATTTGTAGTAACAGAGAGCGATGAATCTAGAAAGCAATATACATATTTTATATATGTATATATAAAGTAGAATTTTTATTGTAAATACATTTTGCTGTGAGACATACTGAGTATTGTATGTATTATTGAATGTATATGAATCAAAGATTTATCATTCATGACGTTGTTATTATTGTAAAACAAAAAATTTTTACCTTTATCTGTAGTAGTATTTTCAAGCAAATTTGTAACATCTTCGATGTTATTGTTGGCTTTTGTATTATCACAAAATGTTAAATTAGAGTTTAATTTATCACACTGTTCGATATCACAGAAATTCTTATTTGACAATGCGCAGATATCACCTTCAATATGAGTATTAATGTTTGCTGTTGTGTTCAACATAGTGTTTATAGCAACAGATGGTGATAAATCTAGAAAGCAACATTCACAAAAATTAAAAAA
>NW_012033105.1:0-823 GCF_000956235.1 Wasmannia auropunctata | reverse complement strand
CATGTACTTTTGAATGGTTAAACGATTTATAAAAAGAAATTTTTGTTTCTATGTCTAATCAAATACTTGGCAACTTGTATGATCTCATATTTGTTTTTGGACAATTTTTATTTGTTAAAATAATGTTTTTGGTTTAGGAAGGATGTAACATACGATATTTTTTTATATACTTGGCGTAATCTTTTTCTTTTTTTAAAAAAGAGTTTTGGTAGGATAGAATATTAATTTTGAAAAAAAATTTGTGCAAGAAGCATATTCATATTTTTTTCTGTATTTTGCTAAATCGCTTGTTCAATAAAAACTGATTTGTAATAACAGTAGTACTGATAAGTGTAATAATAACTGTGATAATAACCAAACATTTATGATAGGAAACTTAAAGATCGCCTGTTGCAAACACTATAGTCAATTATCTGACAATAAGAAATGTGTTCGAATAACTTTTAAAATTTTATTTTTTAAAAGTAAGATCTCATTTTTTTTAAATTTATTTTTAAATAAATTTGTTTATTTTTTGAATTATTTAAATTATACAATCACCTCTTTTCGAATTGCATTATGAATTTCGGTTCATACTACAATATTGAAAACTCACCATTCAGCACGTTGCTGTTATTGCAGAATATACTATCTTCATTCAAATTTGCAGAATTTCTACTATCATTGGAATTTACATGACAAACTGTTGAATTAGGATTTTCGTATTTATCATATTGGTCAATATTAGAGAAACTTGTTTTTAATACTTGGATATTGTCCGCAATATTATCATTTATATTCAATGTACTAGTAATATCCAACATAATATTTGTAGTAACAGAGA
>NW_012033104.1:0-1079 GCF_000956235.1 Wasmannia auropunctata | reverse complement strand
TTTCATAACTAAGGAATTTAAAATAATTATTGTTTGAATGATTTTTTTTATAAAAATGTAAAAAATGTAAACAAAAATTTTGCATACATTTGATATAAGACGCTAATCGCTTCTTAATCTAATAGTTTTACATTATGTTGTACTTATTATTTGTATTTTATTGTCATTTGGATTATCGATCAAGTTATTTTGTATGTTAACATTTATTTAAAAAATAGATATTTATTTTTCATAACTTTTTTGATCTGATCTATTACGGATATGTATTCATTAACATCAAGTAATCATGGATCATCACAAAGTGTCTGCAGTTCCCGATTACAGAAATTAAGCAACGTTGAGGGCAGTCGTGGCTTGGATGAGTGACCGTTAGATTTGAATATTAATTTCGGAGGAATAATCCCTTTGCAAACAATGTAAATTGTTTTTTTAATGTTTTATAATGGTTTTTATTCTAATTTTATAAACGTTTATTTAATCGTTATTTTTTATTTTTTATATCCTATAGACACGTCAAAGATTCTTAGTATGTCCACCAATTTCATAAACAGATATCCCATGAACGTCCATTGGATGTCCGAAGGACCTAAAACGGATAGCTTATGGATATTCTCAATGTCCTTCAAGGACATCTTATGGATGCCCATAGGATATCTGTGTGCTGTCTGGGTTGCATAGGGATCTGTCTAATCTTTTCGGTATCTATTATTTTTAGTATATTATTAGACTCATCCATTTATAGTAAGGCGAAGATTTAATAGATATTCAATTTAATATTCTTCCTACTTTGCGTAGGGGTCTGTCTAATCTTTTCGGTATTCTATTATTTTTAGTATATATAGAGGCATCCATTTAGTAAGACGAAGATTTGATAGATATATAATATATGTATATATTAGGGTTGTACCGTAGATTTCAAGATTACGTCTACACGGATTATTTACGTGAAATCTACGTGATGTTTACATGGTCTTTTTGCTACGTAGACAATGTAGACTTGTAAACTATGTAGAATTTTGTAAATTGTATCACTAATATATATAATATAAAAGAATTAAATTAAGATCGGAAGAGCACAC
>NW_012033103.1:0-536 GCF_000956235.1 Wasmannia auropunctata | reverse complement strand
GTGCTCTTCCGATCTACCGACAGTACTCCAACTTTCAAGCTTTATAACTCAAGATTTATTTTATAAAAAAATATTTCATTTATGTGTTTTGGAAAGTTCTCGAGGCGTATAAGAACATGTAATGAAAAATTGAAGGTTCCATTTAAAAAATTCAAAGTGACCTTGTCCTGACCTTGACGACGCCACTCAGGGTCAAACCAATGTTATCATCTTATGTCCCTCTCGACGTCCGAAAACTTTTTCTGAAAAATTTTTCTCTCCCGGGCTTGATTTTTGAGATATTCGACTGGATGGATTAAAATGGTCCACCCTGTATATGTATGTATTAAACAGAAATTTACATTCACTGAATAGTTATTTAAACAATATATTAATTAATGTTAATAACTATTTCATGATAAAATCTTATTAAATTTTTTTTCATAACTAAGGAATTTAAAATAATTATTGTTTGAATGATTTTTTTTATAAAAATGTAAAAAATGTAAACAAAAATTTTGCATACATTTGATATAAGACGCTAATCGCTTCTTAAT
>NW_012033102.1:0-365 GCF_000956235.1 Wasmannia auropunctata | reverse complement strand
ACGTGTGCTCTTCCGAGATTAAAAAGGAAGTACTTACAACTAAAGTGGGATTTGAGCGTTCTATTCAGAAGCATAATTGGGAGCTTTTAGAAAAGGTCGAAATTGAAGTGATTAACAGTAATCTGGAAGTCATTCGAGAAAGTCTCAAAAAACTTGAAAAGGAAATTATAGCTTTTGCTAAACAACTTCCTGGATTTAATGGTCTCATCAGCATTAAAGGTATTGGTGCAATTTCTGCAGCAGTTTTTGTTGCAACAATTGGTGATATTAACAATTTTAGTAATCCTGAAAAACTTACAGCTTATTTTGGAGTTGTACCGCGAGTTTCTCAATCTAATCAACAGTGTACAATTGGAAGGATTACC
>NW_012033101.1:0-455 GCF_000956235.1 Wasmannia auropunctata | reverse complement strand
ACGTGTGCTCTTCCGATCTTTTGAGCGGTGGGAACGTCGCGGGCGCTCGGATCCGGCGGTTCCGCGCTTCGCACGTCGAGATTCGACGTTTGAATGGTGGAAACGCCGCGAACGCAAGGATACGACGTTTCCGAGCTTCAAACGGCGAGAATCGACGTTTGAGGCGGTCGGGAACGTCGCGGGCGCTCGGATCCGTCGGTTCCGCGCTTCGCACGTCGAGATTCGACGTTTGAATGGTGGAAACGCCGCGTACGCAAGGATACGACGTTTCCGAGCTTCAAACGGCGAGAATCGACGTTTGAGCGGTCGGAACGTCGCGGGCGCTCGGATCCGGCGGTTCCGCGCTTCGCACGTCGAGATTCGACGTTTGAATGGTGGAAACGCCGCGAACGCAAGGATACGACGTTTCCGAGCTTCAAACGGGCAGAATCGACGTTTGAGCGGTCGGAACGTCG
>NW_012033100.1:0-421 GCF_000956235.1 Wasmannia auropunctata | reverse complement strand
TATACGTAATATATATACTTTATAGATAACTAATATTTTGCAAATGCAAACCACGATGTACTATCTTTAGTCTAGAGACAGTATAACACCAATCGTGGTCCGCATTTGCAAAATATTAGTGCATTTTCAAACTTATAAAAAAGAAAGTGTCGCAACCTTTTAGTGAGCGAGTGTACAAAATGTTTACGTCTCAGGTCATAAATTACATGAACGAATAATACAAAGCCTTTTGAGCTACGATTGAAAGCGTAGAAAAAAAGATATCCACTGAACTGTAATTTGTGATAATTCATACGCATAACCAAAATACGGAATGGTAAAAACAGCAAAAATTGCGTCTTATAGTAGTAAGTGTTGGATTATGCAAGAGATGGCGTTTTAATAAGTTAGATAAGGACAATGTACGTGTTTGACTGAGACA
>NW_012033099.1:0-504 GCF_000956235.1 Wasmannia auropunctata | reverse complement strand
TCAATTACAATAAATATACTTGAAATAATATTTTGATTTCACTTCTTTTTGGTAATACTATATTTTTAATTTATTAAATTAAATTTTTAAAATCATGTATACGTTAATACAACTTGGATTTTGATTGTTTAATTTGATACAATAGTTTTTTTCGGGGTATATTAATTACAAAATAATTTTGCGTGATTGTTATATATTAAAGATAATGCCACTAAGGTTTTTTTATAATTTAACAACAGTTTTTTTTCGAAGTCATATTATAAATACACTGATCCAAAAAATTAAAGGATCACCTGTTCTAGCTTCTAAAAATAGACAAACTTCAAGATAGAGCAACTTCGTCAAAAATGATCATATCAAGATGTTCAAAAAAGCATTTTACAGCTTGAAATCTTTACTTTCCAAACCGATACTTTAAAAAACGATCCTACTGATCTTTCATGAAATTACACGGATAGAAAAGAAAACCCGACGACTGTCTCTTATACACATCTCTGAGCGGGC
>NW_012033098.1:0-724 GCF_000956235.1 Wasmannia auropunctata | reverse complement strand
GTCGATTGTTAAGAATAATCGTTAGAACTATTCGGGGGGCTGCCAGAACTCGTGGCAGAACGCCGGATTTCGTAAAAAAAATTTTTTAACTCCATGGACTTAGAAAATTTCAAAAGCCGTACCTTTAAGACGCTAGAACTTTTTTGTTTACAATTTCCCAAAGTCGATTGTTAAGGATAATCGTTAGAACTATTCGGGGGGCTGCCAGAACTCGTGGCAGAACGCCGGATTTCGTAAAAAAATTTTTTAACTCCTTGGTCTTTGAAAATTTCGAAAGCCGTACCTTTGGGACGCTAGAACTTTTTTGTTTTTGATTTCTCAGAGTCGATTGTTAAGAATAATCAGTTAGAACTCGTTCGGGGGGCTGCCAGAACTCGTGGCAGAACGCCGGATTTCTTAAAAAAATTTTTTAACTCCATGGACTTAGAAAATTTCAAAAGTCGTACCTTTGGGACGCTAGAACTTTTTTGTTTTTGAGTTCTCAGAGTCGATTGTTAAGAATAATCGTTAGAACTCTTCGGGGGGCTGCCAGAACTCTTGGCAGAACGCCGGATTTCGTAAAAACAATTTTAACCCATGGACTTAGAAAATTTCGAAAGCCGTACCTTCGGAGCGCGAGAACTTTTTTGTTTTTGATTTCTCAGAGTCGATTGTTAAGAATAATCGTTAGAACTCTTCGGGGGGGCTGCCAGAACTCTTGGCAGAACGCCGGATTTCGTAAAAA
>NW_012033097.1:0-422 GCF_000956235.1 Wasmannia auropunctata | reverse complement strand
GCCGAAGTACGTCGGACGTTGCCGAGGCTGCACGAATGTGACGTAGGCAAGCTGCTGCGCACGAGCCACAGTATAACCACTAGGTCACAATTTAACCATACACAGTTACGACAGTAGCCGAAATTCTTCGTACAATACTTTACGACGCATGCGTCAACTGTACTATCTAAAACATGGCGATGCCATAATAATAAATGTATGTTTAGATTAAGGTTATATTTTTATATGATTAGTTATTCTGTGATATTACAAAAGTGGAATATTATTAGTAAAGATTATTTGTAAAGATTATTTGATTGCAAGATTTGTAAAGATTATTTGATTTTTTTTCTAATATCTATTAAGCCAGAATAATGAGTAAAGGTGGATTTTCTCGTGTGATGTGTAAAACATATCTGGACGAAATGTAGGAGTAAAGTTTT
>NW_012033096.1:0-350 GCF_000956235.1 Wasmannia auropunctata | reverse complement strand
TCGCAGAATGGCTTAATATAATTTTGTAATATTTCAACGTTTTATCATCCTCTTTGTATTGGATATGAGGTATGTAATTTTATACTTAAGGTAGATTAACTAGTTTTATTTCATTTTATATATTTGACGCGTTACATACAGTGATAACATTTTTTGACAGATCACATAAGAATTACCGGATATCGCAGAATGGCTTAATATAATTTTGTAATATTTCAACGTTTTATCATCCTCTTTATATTGGATATGAGGTATGTAATTTTGTACTTAAGGTAGATTAACTAATTTATTTCACTTTATATATTTGACGAGATCGGAAGAGCACACGTCTGAACTCCAGTCACTTAGGC
>NW_012033095.1:0-389 GCF_000956235.1 Wasmannia auropunctata | reverse complement strand
GTTCAGACGTGTGCTCTTCCGATCTACGTTCCCACCGCTCAAACGTCGATTCTCGCCGTTTGAAGCTCGGAAACGTCGTATCCTTGCGTTCGCGGCGTTTCCACCATTCAAACGTCGAATCTCGACGTGCGAAGCGCGGAACCGCCGGATCCGAGCGCCCGCGACGTTCCCACCGCTCAAACGTCGATTCTCGCCGTTTGAAGCGAGGAAACGTCGTATCTTTGCGTTCGCGGACGTTTCCACATTCAAAACGTCGAATCTCGACGTGCGAAGCGCGGGAACCGCCGGGATCCGAGCGCCCGCGACGTTCCCACCGCTCAAACGTCGATTCTCGCCGTTTGAAGCTCGGAAACGTCGTATCCTTGCGTTACGTAATAACTTCGTATAGC
>NW_012033094.1:0-452 GCF_000956235.1 Wasmannia auropunctata | reverse complement strand
CTTTGTGCGGTAACCAATGATAGCTCCAACACCGGAAAGTGAATCGTAGGTTGTGCCATACGATCTTTTCGCCCAACTACCATCCGCTACAACGGTAATATATGGAACACCATTGATAGTTTCGTTTCTTGCCAAAGCGATTTGCTTTTCAACATCACCTGCCATTTTCATATTTTTAAGGGCAGTTTTTTCAAAATCATTGATTAATGATTCTCGATATTTTATATATGATCTCTCGGACATACACGGTATATTCGCAGCTGCCAACAACTCTTCCAATTGGGCATAACCAATTCCAGTCGTTACGGTTCCAGCTGTCATTGCCGTGTTAATGTCCATGGTTTCACTATCTCTGGGATGTGACCAAAAGTTTGTCTTATAATGACACATTTTACATTTATAGAAAAACTGTGTCATTAAGCCATGGCGGCGACTATTTACAAGATGCCAAA
>NW_012033093.1:0-328 GCF_000956235.1 Wasmannia auropunctata | reverse complement strand
TCTTAAAATTACATTAAATACGCAACAGTAGAGACTTAAAACTATTGTGCATGTTTCGCTATTAAAAAAATCCATTTTTGGATGTCTATTTATTTGACATATTTGAGTTGAATATCCGATGTCTGTCTTATAGCGACGTGATAATTTCTTGCGGAATTCCCGGGATTGTGCGGTGTATTAACATCTTGTATTTGTCAATGTCGTCCAAATAAGTCATGTAGAAGAGAGCGAGATTCTAGTCATTAAATTCGTCAAATGTTAGAAAAAAATAACCCATATAATGGTCATAGGTTGTGTGAATTTGCTTTTTAAGAACAAAAATTGAATA
>NW_012033092.1:0-361 GCF_000956235.1 Wasmannia auropunctata | reverse complement strand
TATCCCCTGTGTGCCTTGTCGACTCAGTTTGGTAGCCAAAAAGCAATTATATTTAAATCGGATCCAGACGTTTCGGCTTCAATTAGGCCATATTCATTGGATCAATATAAATTATAGTCAATTAATAAAACATAGAGACTTAAAATTAGAATTAAAATAACATTAAATACGCAACAGTAGAGACTTAAAACTATTGTGCATGTTTCGCTATTATAAAAAATTCATTTTTGGATGTCTATTTATTTGACATATTTGAGTTGAATATCCGATGTCTGTCTTGTAGCGACGTGATAATTTCTTGCGGAATTCCCGGGATTGTGCGGTGTATTAACATCTTGTATTTGTCAATTTCGTCCAAATA
>NW_012033091.1:0-866 GCF_000956235.1 Wasmannia auropunctata | reverse complement strand
TGCTTCTAAAGCAAAGAAATTTTTCTCTAAAAAATGCAATCTTTCACTCCGAGGGATTGAGGATGTGCATATTATTTTTTGAAAAGCAATAAAAATTTTTGTAAATATAATCTGTTACTTCGAACACTCGAGGACATGTATATAATGTTTTAAAAGCTAAGGAATAGTTCTAAATATGTAATCTGTCACTTCGAAGACTTGAGGACATCTGTATAATTTTTTTAAAGCAAATAAATATTTCTAAAAATGCAATCTCTCACTTTGTAGACTCGAGGACCGGCACATAATTTTATTAAAGCAAATAAATGTTTCTAAAAACAATCTCTCTCTCCGAAGATTCGAGCATATGTATATTTTTTTAAAGCATATAAATATTTCTAAAAATAGCAATTTTGTCACTTCGAAGACTTGAGGACATACATAGAATTTTATGAAAAGACATAAAAAATTTACTAAAAATAGCAATCTCTCACTTCGTAAGACTCGAGGTCATGTATATAATGTTTTTAAAGTCAAAGGAATATTTCTAAAAATAGCAGTCTCTTCGAAAACTTAGAGGACATGTATATAATTTTTTTATAGCATATAATTATTTCTAAAGATACAATCTCTATTTTGAATACTCGAGGGCATGCATATAATTTCTTGAAAAGCAATAAGAAATTTCTAAAGATGCAATCTCTCACTTTGAATATTCGAGGACATGTATACATATATATATATATATATATATATTTATTAGAATTCGAAATCAGACATTTATATATTTAAGTGATGATGTTTTTAAGTTCTTATAAATTGAAAATTTTTGTTAATTGTTATAATTTTGTTAACGTTGTAATTAATAATAAGAGTGTTAAATATCT
>NW_012033090.1:0-598 GCF_000956235.1 Wasmannia auropunctata | reverse complement strand
TTTTGAAAACTCGAGGACATATATATAATTTTTATAAAGCATAGAAATATTTCTAAAAATACAACGTCTCACTTCGAGGATATGTATATGATTTTTTTATAGCAAAGAAATATTTCTAAAAATACAATTTCTTCTTTCGAAGACTCGAGCACACGTATATAATATTTTTAAAGCAAACAAATATTTCAAAAAATGCAATCTCTCACTTCGAACACTCGAGGATATGCATATAATTATAAAAGTAATAAAAATGATTAAAAATATTATTTCTTACTTCGAAGACCCGAGGACATGTATATAATTTTTATAAAGCATAGAAATGTTTCTAAAAATGCAATTTCTCACTTCGAATAGTCGAGGATATGTATATAATGCTTCTAAAGCAAAGAAATTTTTCTCTAAAAATGCAATCTTTCACTCCGAGGGATTGAGGATGTGCATATTATTTTTTGAAAAGCAATAAAAATTTTTGTAAATATAATCTCTTACTTCGAACACTCGAGGACATGTATATAATGTTTTAAAAGCTAAGGAATAGTTCTAAATATGTAATCTGTCACTTCGAAGACTTGAGGACATCTGTATAATTATTTTAAAA
>NW_012033089.1:0-425 GCF_000956235.1 Wasmannia auropunctata | reverse complement strand
TGATTTTATTAAAGGAAATAAATAATTTTAAAAATTTCTCTTTTTGAAAACTCGAGGACATATATATAATTTTTATAAAGCATAGAAATATTTCTAAAAATACAACGTCTCACTTCGAGGATATGTATATGATTTTTTTATAGCAAAGAAATATTTCTAAAAATACAATTTTTTCTTTCGAAGACTCGAGCACACGTATATAATATTTTTAAAGCAAACAAATATTTCAAAAAATGCAATCTCTCACTTCGAACACTCGAGGATATGCATATAATTATAAAAGTAATAAAAATGATTAAAAATATTATTTCTTACTTCGAAGACCCGAGGACATGTATATAATTTTTATAAAGCATAGAAACGTTTCTAAAAATGCAATTTCTCACTTCGAATAATCGAGGATATGTATATAATGCTTCTAAAGC
>NW_012033088.1:0-702 GCF_000956235.1 Wasmannia auropunctata | reverse complement strand
CATTTTTAAAATGAATTTGCACAATATCGTAACATTTCGAGCTTTCGGCCGCCATTTTTGATGCCGCCATCATGAATTTTGAAATGAGTATGTGCACATTTTAAAGTTTAGAGTTCATGGACGCTGTATTTCGACTCCTCAAGACCATCCTAATGTTGTTTCGATGTGAAAATATCGTTTAAAAAAAATTTGAGTGAAAAATCACGGTTTTTTTTCCAAAAAATCGACTATAACTTTTTTGGACTTTATTTATGACAAATTCTGATGGCAGATTCTGAAAGAGCAAGAAATTTTACATCAGAAATGATGTTGCTAGAATTTTTTCAAGGCCATTAAAATAAAAAATTAAGCCACTGAAAATTGTTCAAGAAATGTGTCCGCCTGAACGTTAATGGGTTAAATAAGAAAAAAAAATTAATTTTTAGACGAAAAAATATGAAATACATAAATAAATTTCTTATAATTATCATTGCATAGAACTAATCATATATTCAATATGATCAGATCTATGCAATGAACGATCGAATAACTTAATCAATTTTTACATGCTTGTTTTATAATACTACCTATATCTAGAGTCCTAGATTATCAGAGAAGCGCGACCGGCTTATGGCAGTATCGCAAAAGTACTAGAAAATATTAAAAATGGCGTCGAATGACCAATCATAAGTTTGATTTATTCGGCAGCCATTTATAATAGCG
>NW_012033087.1:0-403 GCF_000956235.1 Wasmannia auropunctata | reverse complement strand
GTGCAAAATCCATTTGGCGAACAAATCTCTTAATTTAGGTTGTTCTGCAGTTTGTACTGCTCGGTACAATTTCTTCTTACTTGTATAACCCATAGGATAAAAACAACTAGATTTCGATTCTGATAACCAGTTTGTTGGCACAAGAGCTAAACCGTCGCTAAATTCCACGACATGAAATACCATCTAAAACAAAGAAAGAGTAATTTAACATAACCGCAATAAGCTTTTTTACATTAATTTTTCATCTAATATTAAATTTTGGTTATATGTTTTAAAATACTACACAATACCTCGATGAATACTTTAAAAGCAAGAAAAAATCGTCATAAAATTTATCTCAAATTAACAAAATCTTAATATATAATCATATGTTTACGCGTGATGGTTTTTTTGTATCATACTT
>NW_012033085.1:0-419 GCF_000956235.1 Wasmannia auropunctata | reverse complement strand
AGTTCAGACGTGTGCTCTTCCGATCTAATTATTTTGTAATTAATATACCCCGAAAATACTATTGTATCAAATTAAACAAACAAAATCCAAGTTGTATTATCTCTAACGTATTCATGATTTTAAAAAAATTTAATTTAATAAATTAAAAATATAACACTACCAAAAAGAAGTGAAATCAAAACATTATTTCAAGTATATTTATTGTAATTAAATTAAAAACTAAAAAAAATAATATACCTCGAAAAAAAAAATTTTATCAAATTAAACAAATAAAATCCAAGTTGTATTATTTTCAATGTATACATAAAAAATAAAAACAAGAAATGCATTAGATAGCGTAATGAGGACCGCAGAAATTAAAGAGGGATTTCGATAACAAGTAACAAATTACGTGACAGAAAAATCAAAGATAGGAAAAA
>NW_012033084.1:0-510 GCF_000956235.1 Wasmannia auropunctata | reverse complement strand
TTTTTCTAAAAATAGCAATCTCTCACTTCGTAGACTCGAGGACCGGCACATAGTTTTATTAAAGCAATAAATATTTCTAAAAACAATCACTCACTCCGAAAATTCGAGCTTATGTGTATAATTTTTTTAAAGTCATATAAATATCTGTAAAAATGCAATTTTTCACTTCGAAGACTTAAGGACATACATTGAATTTCTTGAAAAGCAATAAGAACTATTTAATAATGTAATCCCTCACTTCGAAAACTCGAGGACACGTATATAATGTTTTTAAAGCAAAGAAATATTTCTGAAAATGCAATCTCTAATTTCGAAGACTCGAAGAAATATATATATATATATATATATGTATAATGTGTTTAAAACAAAGAGATATTCGTAAAAAGGCAATCTCTCATTTGAAAAATTCGACAACATGTATATTATGTTTTTAAAGCAAAAAGATATTTCTAAAAATGCAATCTCTTATTTTGGAGACTGCAGGTTATGTATATAATTTTTTTAAAGATA
>NW_012033083.1:0-487 GCF_000956235.1 Wasmannia auropunctata | reverse complement strand
TTTCTATTAAATATAATCTCTCACTTCGAACACTCGAGGACATGTATATAATGTTTTTAAAGCAAAGGAATAGTTCTGTAAAATGTAATCTGTTACTTCGAAGACTCGAGGACATCTATATAATTATTTTAAAGCAAATAAATATTTCTAAAAATGCAATCTCTCACTTCGTAGACTCGAGGACCGGCACATAGTTTTATTAAAGCAAATAAATATTTCTAAAAACAATCACTCACTCCGAAAATTCGAGCTTATGTGTATAATTTTTTTAAAGCATATAAATATCTGTAAAAATGCAATTTTTCACTTCGAAGACTTAAGGACATACATTGAATTTCTTGAAAAGCAATAAGAACTATTTAATAATGTAATCCCTCACTTCGAAAACTCGAGGACACGTATATAATGTTTTTAAAGCAAAGAAATATTTCTGAAAATGCAATCTCTAATTTCGAAGACTCGAAGAAATATATATATATATATATAT
>NW_012033082.1:0-384 GCF_000956235.1 Wasmannia auropunctata | reverse complement strand
ATTCCACTGGCTTCCATTCTTCGTAAATCGATAACCCACTAACGAGCGATTAAATGCTATCATCATCTTGATCCACAACACATCAGTGGGCGTCACTAATCCTATCTCTCTCCGAAAACGATACGTCGACAAATTCCATCGCGTGTAATCATTCCTCAGATCACAAGCAGGAATGGGACTCGATGGCAAAACTTCATAGCAAAAGAAATCGTTTTCTTCGTTCGATTCTGCTAAAGACTTGTAGTCATCAGTACTTAGCCAACTACTTCCGGGACAATTTCTCAATTTTTTAAATTTTATAATGGGATCCATACGAGTACTGATACACACCATCTACCTTACGGTGACTTTATACGCATCATCGACAGACCTCCCCCCCCCCCA
>NW_012033081.1:0-693 GCF_000956235.1 Wasmannia auropunctata | reverse complement strand
TTATAAAATAATTGTTGTTTGGATAATTTTCCTATAAAAATAATGTAAAAAATGTACGCAAAAAAATTTTTGCGTACATTTGGTTCGAGACGCTTTCACTTCTCTTGATCCAGTATTTTACACTGTTGTATTTGTATTTGTATTTGTGTATTTGTATTTGTGTTGTATTTGTATTTTACTGTCATTCTGATTATTAATCATTTTATTGTATGTTAACATTTATAAAAAAAAATTTTATCTTTTTGATAACTTATTGAACTAATCTATTATGAATGTGTATCCATTAACATCGAGTCATGGATCATCACGAAGTGATCAGCAGTTCCCGATCACAGATGTTAAGCAGCATTGATGGCGGTCATGGGCTTAGATGGGTGACCGTTAGATCTGAATATTAATTTGGAAGGAATGATCCTTAAAAACACCGTAAATTGTTTTTTTTTAATGTTTTATAATGGTTTTTATTTTAATTTCATAAACATTTATTTAATCATTATTTGGGTATATAAATACATAATCTGCTATTTGGGTATATAAATATTAACGTTTTTACCTCGAAAAAAATTGTATCAGATTGAAAAAAATGAGACCTTTGTATCATCTTAAATATATTTATAATATGACTTCGAAAAAAAAACTGTTGTTAAATTATAAAAAAACCTTAGTGGTATTATCTTCAATATATAACAATCA
>NW_012033080.1:0-434 GCF_000956235.1 Wasmannia auropunctata | reverse complement strand
AAATGCAAGTTACCCATACAGAACAAAAATATATAATAGATATCTACTGAATATCCACATATCTATACACTATCCATATCCATTATGGATAACTAGTAGATATCTAATAATTATCTACACATCCATGTTCACTAAACAGCTACTAAAAATATCTATTAGATATTTATTTGTTATCTACATATCTATGTTAACAAAATATTTACCGAAGATACCGGAATAAACATATACGTATGTGTTAATCAAAAATTTACACACTGAATAATTATTTAAATAATATTAACACGTAAATAATGTTGACTTTATGACGAAATTTTATTAAATTTTGCTCCCATAACTAATTATAGAATTATAAAATAATTGTTGTTTGGATAATTTTCCTATAAAAATAATGTAAAAAATGTACACAAAAAAATTTTTGCGTACATTTGATTCGA
>NW_012033079.1:0-418 GCF_000956235.1 Wasmannia auropunctata | reverse complement strand
AATAGATTTGCTTTCATCATTATCCCTTGTTAAATGCAAAAATGCGAGTAGAACGTGCTGCGTGAAGAATTGCTGCGTGCGCGCCGCGTAAACGAGCACGGATGGTGTGCGTATAGAGGCGTTTATAATTATTTCTCGAAAATAATACTTCGGAAAACAACTTTGTCACACATGGTTGAATTTGTATTAAAATAACCTTTAATTTGGTAAAAAAATAATTCAAAAAATTAAAAAAAATGTTTGGTAGAGGGGATAAACAAAAAATTAAGCAATAAAAAAATTATTTTTAATTATAATCATAAAGTACTCTTAAAGCCATTCAACTTTTATTCGGAACATTTTTTTTCTATCTCTCCTAGTTTCGACGATATTTGCATTGAAATAAAAAAACCGATTTTTTTCTAAGGGGTGTTTCACC
>NW_012033078.1:0-439 GCF_000956235.1 Wasmannia auropunctata | reverse complement strand
ACCCCACGACATTCAAACTTTGCTTCGTAAGCGTTGTCTAGCCGTACGCGAGATAAACGATTCATAGTTATACATCCGCAGAATATTGCGGAAATAGATTTGCTTTCATCATTATCCCTTGTTAAATGCAAAAATGCGAGTAGAACGTGCTGCGTGAAGAATTGCTGCGTGCGCGCCGCGTAAACGAGCACGGATGGTGTGCGTATAGAAGCGTTTATAATTATTTCTCGAAAATGATACTTCGGAAAACAACTTTGTCACACATGGTTGAATTTGTATTAAAATAACCTTTAATTTGGTAAAAAAATAATTCAAAAATTAAAAAAAATGTTTGGTAGAGGGGATAAACAAAAATTAAGCAATAAAAAAATTATTTTTAATTATAATCATAAAGTCCTCTTAAAGCCATTTAACTTTTATTCGGAACATTTTTTTCTAT
>NW_012033077.1:0-507 GCF_000956235.1 Wasmannia auropunctata | reverse complement strand
TCGTTCCTTTTCCGCCAATCAGACAAGGATCCCGATGAATTTAACGCCAGGGATATAAGAGTTTCGTTCAATCGCCACGATGGACAAAGCTGGGCATTTATAGAAGAGGCGGTGTGTATAGATATACAACTGCCGGTCCGTGGGATTGTCTGTCGCACTTTGAAATCAGTATTCGAAAGAACGTTTGACAGAGTGGTGCTAGATTTTGACAGAGAGGTGCCAGATTGGTCTCTCTTTCGACTACCATGAATTTCTACGTTCCGCTGAAGGATGAGGCGATCGAGAGACCGTAAGTTTTAATAAATTATTTTCCACGCTTAATTTATGTTTTTTCAATGCTTTAATTCTTTTATAGAATTGCGTCTCATATTACAAAGACGCCTCGTATATTGGGAAGAAGATTCGCTCTAACAACCACCAATTTTAAATATCTGGATATTGGAATCAGCGTCGGATCTATATCTTATGTGGAAATACTATTGGTGACAACCGAGGCAATTACATTAT
>NW_012033076.1:0-319 GCF_000956235.1 Wasmannia auropunctata | reverse complement strand
TGTGATATGTATTGAAACAGTGTCACAGAGTTAATCCTTCACACATGCGAACACACAATTTATGGTATTAGTAATCACCGCTACGTAGAAAAGGAGTCACGCTACACGGAAATTGAGTCACGTTTCGATGTGTGGTGGAATTCGTTCCTTTTCCGCCAATCAGACAAGGATCCCGATGAATTTAACGCCAGGGGTATAAGAGTTTCGTTCAATCGCCACGATTGACAAAGCTGGGCATTTATAGAAGAGGCGGTGTGTATAGATATACAACTGCCGGTCCGTAGGATTGTCTGTCGCACTTTGAAATCAGTATTCGAAA
>NW_012033075.1:0-452 GCF_000956235.1 Wasmannia auropunctata | reverse complement strand
GTCAAGAGTAATGTCGTAGCAAAAATCGATAACATTTAACGATTACGTGCGATGTCTGCTTGACGAAACCGAAATGACGCGACAGCAATCTTGCATAAGATCAAAGTTGCATGAAGTGTATACGATATCCGAGACGAAGCTCGCTCTAAGTCCGTACGATGATAAGCGATACATTGTGCCTGATTCTACCGACCATTCTACCCTGCCATGGGGACATTATAAGATACCATTATAAATTAAAAAACTCGCATACTTGTAATAAACATATATAGTATATTTGGAATAATCTCATATATTTTTAATAAACATAATGTTTTATGCATATAATGAAAAAAACAATTTGCGATATAAATTTATTTTACAACACGTTATCCTTGTGTATCCATGAATTATGTGAATCATCCAATCCCAACCATTTCACATATACCTCTTTCCCTCTTTTGCGCAAAACT
>NW_012033074.1:0-449 GCF_000956235.1 Wasmannia auropunctata | reverse complement strand
CGGGTCTGATGAAAGATGAAAACAATGGCGCAATCATGACTGAATTCGTCGGGCTTAGAGCAAAGATGTATGCCTTGCGTGTTGAAGGTAAAAAAGATACAAAAAAGGTAAAAGGTGTCAAGAGTAATGTCGTAGCAAAATCGATAACATTTAACGATTACGTGCGATGTCTGCTTGACGAAACCGAAATGACGCGACAGCAATCTTGCATAAGATCAAAGTTGCATGAAGTGTATACGATATCCGAGACGAAGCTCGCTCTAAGTCCGTACGATGATAAGCGATACATTGTGCCTGATTCTACCGACCATTCTACCCTGCCATGGGGACATTATAAGATACCATTATAAATTAAAAAACTCGCATACTTGTAATAAACATATATAGTATATTTGGAATAATCTCATATATTTTAATAAACATAATGTTTTATGCATATAATGAAAAAA
>NW_012033073.1:0-310 GCF_000956235.1 Wasmannia auropunctata | reverse complement strand
GCATTTTACAGCTTGAAATCTCTACTTTCCAAATCGGTACTTGAGAAAACGATCCTGCTGATTTTTCATGGAATTACACGGATAGAAAGGGAGACCCGACGAATCTCAAAATTTTTTACGAACTTTGACAAGTTCCATGGCGCGAATAAAAAATCGCATGCAAAGGCAGTTTACAGCTTTCGAAAGAGTGAATCTTTACCTTTAATTTGCTTTTTTTGAGCGTTGTACGATTTTTTTTCACCGAGTTATTCAACATTAAAGCAAAAGTGGTCCTTTTTGCTTCAATGTTGAATAACTCGGTGAAAAAAAA
>NW_012033072.1:0-497 GCF_000956235.1 Wasmannia auropunctata | reverse complement strand
GACTTTATGTGCTATCTGGGATGTAATGTTTATACCATCTCTTTAGTATAAAAATTTTTTTTGAAAAATATATTAAAATCAATACCATATACAATCGGGACGTGGTCAAACGGGACGCTCCCTATTACTACATAATTATGATTAATAAAAAGAATATAAAAACGTCTGTTTACAATTAAATAAATTTATTAATAATTCTTAATTATTTACTTGTTCATAATAATTATTAATTAATAATAATTGATAATACACTTCTCAACAAAATTAAAGCATCACTTACTCTACCCTCCAAAAATAGGCAAAATTCAAGAAAATGTAACTTCGTCAAAAATGATCGTATCGAGATGTTCAAAAAAGCATTTTACAGCTTGAAATCTCTACTTTCCAAATCGGTACTTGAGAAAACGATCCTGCTGATTTTTCATGGAATTACACGGATAGAAAAGGAGACCCGACGAATCTCAAAATTTTTACGAACTTTGACAAGTTCCATGACG
>NW_012033071.1:0-409 GCF_000956235.1 Wasmannia auropunctata | reverse complement strand
TACATTATTTGTAATTTTATTAATATTACTTTAATATATCGCTAGTCCGGAGCAATAGAGGCATATCTTAAAACTACCATTTTTCGCCAAAAATGCCATTTCTACTTGTGGGTATTTTTGCCAATCTTTGAAAAGCTCTTTTGAAAAATGACATTTTTTGAGATATGACTCTATTGCTCCGGACTAGCGATATTATACGTACTGTTATTATATTATAGTTACTCTAAAAGACAATAATATTAACAAAAATCAATATTATTAACACAATATTTTGTTGTTTTACTGTTTTATTTATACTATAAATTGTAAAGATGTATTCAGTTCATATTATGTATAATTAAATAATGTAAATAGTAAAGATTTATTTTTTCCATTTTTCACCTTTTTTTCTTTTTGCGCATTCTCGTTA
>NW_012033070.1:0-346 GCF_000956235.1 Wasmannia auropunctata | reverse complement strand
ATGATACAAGTTTCATGCAATCCTGAAAAAAAATTTTAATAAATAACTACAAAAAGCTACAAAAATAGAAATTTTGTAGAAATTTTTATATCGTATAAATTTGTATATTTTTGTAAAAATATTTATTTTAAGATAAAAACATCTACGCAATGATACCACAAATTACAATTTTTTAAAATCAAGAAAATGAAAAAATAGTATTTTATGAAAATCCACAATTTTTTTAGAAAATCATACAAATTTCAAAAATCATACAAATCATACATTTACAAATTTTTAAAACAAAAAAACGAGATTTTATGTAATTAAAACGGACCCGGCATGACTTGACATACATATATAGCTT
>NW_012033069.1:0-339 GCF_000956235.1 Wasmannia auropunctata | reverse complement strand
AAACGAAATTCTTAAGCTTTTTACGATTCGAATTGTCAATAAAAATTTAAATATATATTGTTTCTTCGTTTCTTCACGTACATGATACAAGTTTCATGCAACCCTGAAAAAAATTTTAATAAATAACTACAAAAAGCTACAAAAATAGAAATTTTGTAGAAATTTTTATATCGTATAAATTTGTATATTTTTGTAAAAATATTTATTTTAAGATAAAAACATCTACGCAATGATACCACAAATTACAATTTTTAAAATCAAGAAAATGAAAAAATAGTATTTTATGAAAATCCACAATTTTTTAGAAAATCATACAAATTTCAAAAATCATACAAATCA
>NW_012033068.1:0-494 GCF_000956235.1 Wasmannia auropunctata | reverse complement strand
ACCGCCGCAAACTGCGGTGCTCTTCGCGTTCCAAACCCTATCTCCCCTGCTAGAGGTTTCCAGGGAACTCGAACGCTTATACAGAAAAGAAAACTCTTCCCGGATCTCCCGACGGCGTCTCCAGGTCATTTTGGGTTACCCCGACGAACACTCTTACGAGGGCCCGAATTGTATGCGGTTTCGCTGCCGGGTTCCGGAATAGGAACCGGATTCCCTTTCGCCCGACGGGCGTGTGTCGTTCGCTCTATCTCTCTCTTACTTTTTACAGTAATCGATCATTTTGGCTAGGACAACACTAGAGTATAGTACGCCGTCATTGACATAGGATTTCTCCTAGGGCTTAGGATCGACTGACTCGTGTGCAACGGCTGTTCACACGAAACCCTTCTCCACGTCAGTCCTCCAGGGCCTCGCTGGAGTATTTGCTACTACCACCAAGATCTGCACCGACGGCGGCTCCAGGCAGACTGAGTCGACAAGGCACACAGGGGATA
>NW_012033066.1:0-474 GCF_000956235.1 Wasmannia auropunctata | reverse complement strand
GTGGGAATCTCGTTAATCCATTCATGCGCGTCACTAATTAGATGACGAGGTCATTTTGGCTACCGATCTTAAGAGAGTCATAGTTACTCCCGCCGTTTACCCGTCGCTTGCTTGAATTTCTTCACGTTGACATTCAGAGCACTGGGCAGAAATCACATTGCGTCAACACCCGCGAGGGCCATCGCAATGCTTTGTTTTAATTTAGACAGTCGGATTCCCCTAGTCCGTGCCAGTTCTGAGCTGAGCGTTGAATGGCGGCCGAAGAGGACGACCACGACGGCTCGCGCCGCCACGGAAGCCTCGCAGCAAGGAAGATCCGCGGGAGGCCAAGGCACGGGACCGAGCTCGGATCCCGTGTTCGGCGCGAGAACGCCGAGCGTTCACCTCGCCCAGGCCCGGCACGTCAGCCAGACCCGCTTCCCGACCAAGCCCGACACGCCCCGCTCCTCAGAGCCAATCCTTATTCCGAAGTTA
>NW_012033063.1:0-752 GCF_000956235.1 Wasmannia auropunctata | reverse complement strand
GTAGGTCCGGGATGCGCGGGGGGACCGCGTTGTGGGTGTGGGATGCGCGGGGAAGAGAGAACCGCGTCGTCGATGCGGGTGTCGCGGGGAGAGGGGAACCGCGCTCGCCGCGTTCGCCGCCGCGTTCGCCGCTGCTGCCGCTCGTGTTCGCCGCCGCCGCCGCGTTCGCCGCCGCCGCCGCCGCTACCACCGCCGCCACCGCCGTTGCGCACGGACCCCACCGTACCACCCCGCGGTCCCACCCGTTACCGCTCGCAAAGAGGAAGAGGAAGAGGAGAAGAATTTAAAAAGATAATATATTAGGAATAAAATAATAGTTGTTTTATTAAAAAGTTATATACCATATGATTATATATATATATATATATTATAGAATATATGGCATAAAAATATGTAGTCCATTCTGCCTGTCCGTTGCCATCTGCAACAGACAATATCTCACGGTATCGCCGTCCCATTGCATGATTCTCGCGCGCGATGTAATTCGACGAAGAGATAAGGAACGAAAAAATTTAACACATAATGTATATTTAACAGACAATGTATATATATTTAGCACATGATTAATACATTTAACACATAATGTATATATTTAATACATAATTAATTATGGAACGCATCATGCACAATATGGTCTGACGCGTAAGCTATGAGTTTACATTCAATAAGCGACGTTTTATCATATACCTTACGCAAAATATTTATCGCATCGTCTTTATTCACGATACAATTGTGACGTAAATAATCGACAA
>NW_012033062.1:0-469 GCF_000956235.1 Wasmannia auropunctata | reverse complement strand
GTATGCTATACGAAGTTATTACGTGGGCGCTCGGATCCGGCGGTTCCGCGCTTCGCACGTCGAGATTCGACGTTTGAATGGTGGAAACGCCGCGAACGCAACGGATACGACGTTTCCCGAGCTTCAAACGGCGAGAATCGACGTTTGAGCGGTGGGAACGTCGCGGGCGCTCGGATCCGGCGGTTCCGCGCTTCGCACGTCGAGATTCGACGTTTGAATGGTGGAAACGCCGCGAACGCAAGGATACGACGTTTCCGAGCTTCAAACGGCGAGAATCGACGTTTGAGCGGTGGGAACGTCGCGGGCGCTCGGATCCGGCGGTTCCGCGCTTCGCACGGTCGAGATTCGACGTTTGAATGGTGGAAACGCCGCGAACGCAAGGATACGACGTTTCCGAGCTTCAAACGGCGAGAATCGACGTTTGAGCGGTGGGAACGTCGCACTGAGTCGACAAGGCACACAGGGGATA
>NW_012033061.1:0-4643 GCF_000956235.1 Wasmannia auropunctata | reverse complement strand
TGACAAAGCATTGCTCTTCTTCAGGCAAAATCGAAATATTACGCTGTCCCCTTCCTAAGAGAAGTGCTCCATCAGAACGCACAAAATATCTAAGCCTTTTATTTAAAATTCTTTCTGAGAAATCAATGGTGCTTTCAGATGACACAAGTTCGTCACATAGAATAGGTAGTGAATTGAACATAAGAAACTTACGGGCAATTTGTGAAGTAACTTGAAACGGACTTTGATATAGTTGTAATAAATGCCTATTTTGTCCTTCATAACAAAATGCATTGTGTGTCCATAAGGGACCCCAGTTTATAACACATTTGCATACATGAGTAAGAAGATGAAGATTGTAGATTGTATGCTTAGGTTTAAAATATTTTTGAAAGTAATAATAGTATAGAAGGTACAAGTTGTGTGCTTCTTCAATTTCAGCACGAGATACAGAACGTTGAAGGAGAATGTTAGTTGATTGAGAGAGCATAGCAAGATGAGTCAAATATTTGTCTTTAAGCAGGCCTTGTAAACATGGTATGCAATAAAACAAAAGCCACGACCTTCACTCTGAAGCTTTCCACTTGCAACAGTATTCGATTGAACGAGGACTTCTAGTTATTCCTGTTGGAGGTTGTATGCTGAGAAGACGGCTATCTATTGTATCCGTCAAATTTTTTAAAGAAATATCTGTCATATCTATCCAACATTTTTTGTTACTAGAATGAAACAGGTATTCCATATGAGATTTTATCACACCCAAGAGGATGGCATGCATGTAATCGACAACAAAACCCCAAATCAAATCAAAATAGAGTAAATTCATTAAAATAGATGGACCTTTGACACCCTTATAATGCCGCTTATCTTTTCGTGATTCGTCTTTCCTTTCAAATGCTTTCTTTGCATCTTGATAAGTGGATTCTGCTGTTCTTTCATCTGCTCTTTTAGAAAAAACATTAAAGTACCTCGATCTTGGGCCTATTTTCTCCTGCTTCTCATAACAGAATGTGCAGCCATAAAATGCATGGAAAGACTGCATGTTAAGAAGTTGCCACCGTGCAACAGAATCAGTTACAGCACATAAAGGGATGACCTTGCTGACAACTTCTTTTCCCTCATGAATCCAAGAAAAACCCTCAGAGGAGAGTTTATTTACTTCTTCAACAAAGGGTTGCAAGAAAACCATTTGATTTGGATCTTTAAATCCAACATATAGCCCAGCAAGAAGCATATACTTGGTGCGATCTTTAAATGGAAGTTCATTGATAGTTACATAAATAGGCCACAATGATTTATTAGTTGATTTCCCAGTTGATATACCATCTGTACAAAAAGAAAATGAAAAATTGAAAGGAGATGAGAGAATTCCTTCAGGACCACAATGCTTTTTGTGTTGCTCTCCATCATATATATCCTCGAAAGCATCAGGGTGCTCTTTCTTGCGATTAAATCTGTGGGTTAGCAATGAAGATGCTATATGTGAATCATTTACTAATTTTTGCAATTGGGATTCTAATGATATAGATAAGAAAAAGTTTAATGGCTTAGAAACATCAATATCACTATCACAATAAGAACAATGCATAGATTCTTGTAAACAATTTTTTTTCCCTAAGTACACTTCACATATTGGACAATAGATGTGATAAGATATGCTCTCCTTTTCCTTCTCTATGTATTGAAAGTATTTGTACTTAGTTTCTGGAATATTTTGTTTATTGTAAATTGAGTTGATCATTTGCAGAATGTCAAGCTGTGCCTCCCATGTTAAATTATGTCTCATTCCTAATACCAGGCACATAAAGACAAGATCACCAATTGTATTATTTGTACAATTACACAATCTCTCCGACAGTTTTTTATTATTCGTCTCACTGCTGTCATCAACAAGATCTGATAAGGTATCATTAGCCAAAAAGTCTTTCTTTAGTGATGACGAGTCTCTTTCTGATAATAAGACAGACCTTGAATCCTCTAATGATGAACCCATGATCTCTCTAATTCTCTCGTCACTGTTAAATGAAATATTAGATTCAGGTGATTCTGTGATCCCATTAGAATTGCTCTAAAAAAAATAAAATGCAAAGTGAAAACAAACAAAAACAATTATTAAGAAAATGGGCATTCTTATTCTATTAAAATGTAATATTCAGAATAATTCCAAAAATTTATACTGCATACCTGCCAAGAACATGATGCACGTGAGTCATAAATAATTTTATTGACAGACATCAAATTATCTTGTGATACTACAGCACCTGTCTTCTCAACATTATTCTGTAATGTTGATGTTGTTGCACATAATATTGTATTCTAAAATAATATTTCCATTAAACAAAAAAATGTTATACATCGGAATTTTTATTAAAAAAATTAGTTGATTCAAATTATTTTAATTGGATCATTCAATATATTCAAAAAGTACACCAAAAAATATCAAATTAACCATTACTTTTAAGGTTTGTAAGAACTAATTAATAATTATACTGAGATGTGTTTATATTTGTTTGCCAATGAAATAGGAGCAAAAGAGATACATTTTTTTCTATATATAACACCTGCTTAGAATTAATTAGGAATACCTCTAATCCTGTTTTAACAGAAAAACTTATTAGAGCAAGCGACATGATTAAATAATAAATAATACCTGATCAAGGTTACGAGAGTTCCAATATTTCAATATTTTTTGGCAAGCTCGTTGTCGCCGACGATAAACGGTTGAACGAGGGATATTTTCTTGAGTGTACAAAAAACGTTTGTAACGTCCCATTTCAGGTTATGATTTAAAATAGCTAAATTAATGAAGCACAATGTGTAGGTAACTAAAACAATATTTAAAATAATACCGTTATTAATTTAAAATGTAGATTATATTAATATTGATTATATTAATATTGCGTCATGGAAAATACACATACATTACTTCGATTTTTTAATGTATTTTTCCTTGGACGAGGAAGTTATAAAGTACCTAGCCTAGCTTCAATCTTTCCTTATAACCTTTTTGCACTGATATCTCAATCGCTTAAATAATCTTAATCTTCCGTAAAATAAATACAGATAAAAGTCTCACTCATGCTTTTCAATGATTTACATACCTACATATATTACTGGTCAACACGACATTGCAGCAACATCGATGTTCACACTTCACCGCGACAGCGTCTCGATGTTTATTGGACAGCGCAACATGCAATATCCAATAAACGTATTAATAGGGAGCGATCAACGAATCGCGATGCGTGTAGGGAACGATCAACGAATCACGACGCGTGTAAGGAACGATCAACGAATCAGGCGCGTTCTGTGCCATTAATAGAGAACGAATGAGTACAAGGTGTCTTAACCTTGTTAGAGGAACTCTATTATTAAGCATCCTTTTTGGCGCGAAATCACTTGTGTGAAGTCAATCGGATCGCAGCCCATATAAAAGCAGTTATATAATTGTCTCAAGTATAAATATTTTTTTATTTCTCTGACCAAAATGGATAATTCTGAGTGGTATGCGTTCGTGAAATATAAAAGTGGCAATACAACTGAAATACTACCAGTGCATAAAATCAAAGTCAAACTTGGAAAAGGTGAACGAGAAGCATTCAATCCAAAGTCTTTAATGGATTTTGATAAAACAAAATTTTACACTGTTACTACTACGCATGGCAGCGAGGACGGAAAAGAGCACAAATGGTATGCTCTAATCGGTTTGCTTGCAGGTATGTATTATTTTCCCAAGCTTAACATGAAACTATAACCTAAAATTAATTAGTCAAAGATGATTGAGGCTGCGTTTCGTTTCACGCATGATTTTCCTTTTATCTTTGTTTAACATATTTGTTGAACAATTAACAAGGATACTACACACCGTGATACATCATGCGCGTCATGCGTGAAATGGAACGCAGCCTGAATTCAACTTTATTTTTGTCCATGAAATTGTTCAAAGGTGATGTTTTAAACTATTTAATTGTTTCCAATTTACAAAAGCAATTTTTACTTTTTGTTTTATAGAGTCTCGAGAGGCATTGGAACGTGCAATTATTACAAAGAGAGTCAGTTGGCCTAATATAACGTTAGAAGATGAATCAGAACCAAATTCAAGCGATGATGCACAGCGAGCAGGTTTAACTAATGTAACCATGATCAGCAATCGTGAATTTATTGTAAGTGTAATTTTTGCGATTGTTTGACGCATGGCAATTCAGCTATATTAATATATATTTTTCCTGTAGAGAAATAAGAAAAAGGCCAAGAAAGACGCTACTGATGCAATTCATGAAAAATTACTGGCATCTAGACATCTGAATTCATCAAGTAATACATGTAGTAATACATCAATGAGCATTATAGATGATGGAGACATAGTTACACGTTTGCTGCAAGAGAATAAAGAATTAAAATGTAAATTGAAAGCAGAAAAAAAACGAAATCCATCCACAGAAGAGAGGGATTATGCCAACACTCTTCAAGAAAGTCTGCAAAGAATTGAGGAGAAAGTTGAAAAAATGCAAGAAACTTTTCAACAGAAATTGGACAATACAGGAAAAGTAAACTTGGAGAAATTCATAGAATTGGAGAAAAAATTGGCAAATGTGGAAGACTCGATAAGTAAGTTTTCAGTTATATATACTCACAGTATGTGCAACATTGGTTAAGCAGTGCCC
>NW_012033060.1:0-2017 GCF_000956235.1 Wasmannia auropunctata | reverse complement strand
TGTATAAGAGACAGGTCGTATCTCGCCGCGCGCTTGCATTCAGCAGTAGGCGGACGAATACGCGTTTATTCGCCGATCTTCAAAAATTAATATCTCGTTAACGATTGCGAATTTTGCAAAATGGTAGAGGACTTTTCTGTTCAGTTTTATCTGCTTTACCTGCCTACGAAGTCCGGTGCGGTTATTATGGGACACCCTGTATAATAACCTGTTAAAAAAGATTAAATCCTTGACGATTAAATTTCCGAAATTGACAAAGCATTGCTCTTCTTCAGGCAAAATCGAAATATTACGCTGTCCCCTTCCTAAGAGAAGTGCTCCATCAGAACGCACAAAATATCTAAGCCTTTTATTTAAAATTCTTTCTGAGAAATCAATGGTGCTTTCAGATGACACAAGTTCGTCACATAGAATAGGTAGTGAATTGAACATAAGAAACTTACGGGCAATTTGTGAAGTAACTTGAAACGGACTTTGATATAGTTGTAATAAATGCCTATTTTGTCCTTCATAACAAAATGCATTGTGTGTCCATAAGGGACCCCAGTTTATAACACATTTGCATACATGAGTAAGAAGATGAAGATTGTAGATTGTATGCTTAGGTTTAAAATATTTTTGAAAGTAATAATAGTATAGAAGGTACAAGTTGTGTGCTTCTTCAATTTCAGCACGAGATACAGAACGTTGAAGGAGAATGTTAGTTGATTGAGAGAGCATAGCAAGATGAGTCAAATATTTGTCTTTAAGCAGGCCTTGTAAACATGGTATGCAATAAAACAAAAGCCACGACCTTCACTCTGAAGCTTTCCACTTGCAACAGTATTCGATTGAACGAGGACTTCTAGTTATTCCTGTTGGAGGTTGTATGCTGAGAAGACGGCTATCTATTGTATCCGTCAAATTTTTTAAAGAAATATCTGTCATATCTATCCAACATTTTTTGTTACTAGAATGAAACAGGTATTCCATATGAGATTTTATCACACCCAAGAGGATGGCATGCATGTAATCGACAACAAAACCCCAAATCAAATCAAAATAGAGTAAATTCATTAAAATAGATGGACCTTTGACACCCTTATAATGCCGCTTATCTTTTCGTGATTCGTCTTTCCTTTCAAATGCTTTCTTTGCATCTTGATAAGTGGATTCTGCTGTTCTTTCATCTGCTCTTTTAGAAAAAACATTAAAGTACCTCGATCTTGGGCCTATTTTCTCCTGCTTCTCATAACAGAATGTGCAGCCATAAAATGCATGGAAAGACTGCATGTTAAGAAGTTGCCACCGTGCAACAGAATCAGTTACAGCACATAAAGGGATGACCTTGCTGACAACTTCTTTTCCCTCATGAATCCAAGAAAAACCCTCAGAGGAGAGTTTATTTACTTCTTCAACAAAGGGTTGCAAGAAAACCATTTGATTTGGATCTTTAAATCCAACATATAGCCCAGCAAGAAGCATATACTTGGTGCGATCTTTAAATGGAAGTTCATTGATAGTTACATAAATAGGCCACAATGATTTATTAGTTGATTTCCCAGTTGATATACCATCTGTACAAAAAGAAAATGAAAAATTGAAAGGAGATGAGAGAATTCCTTCAGGACCACAATGCTTTTTGTGTTGCTCTCCATCATATATATCCTCGAAAGCATCAGGGTGCTCTTTCTTGCGATTAAATCTGTGGGTTAGCAATGAAGATGCTATATGTGAATCATTTACTAATTTTTGCAATTGGGATTCTAATGATATAGATAAGAAAAAGTTTAATGGCTTAGAAACATCAATATCACTATCACAATAAGAACAATGCATAGATTCTTGTAAACAATTTTTTTTCCCTAAGTACACTTCACATATTGGACAATAGATGTGATAAGATATGCTCTCCTTTTCCTTCTCTATGTATTGAAAGTATTTGTACTTAGTTTCTGGAATATTTTGTTTATTGTAAATTGAGTTGATCATTTGCAGAATGTCAAGCTGTGCCTCCCATGTTAAATTATGTCTCATT
>NW_012033059.1:0-3875 GCF_000956235.1 Wasmannia auropunctata | reverse complement strand
TTTTGAGAAATTTGCGGTTAAAGTTGCAAGAAAGAGAACTATTTTAGTATAATATGTGATATGTTTGAAAAGTTTTTATTGCAATTAAAATTATGTTTTTAGAACACGTAGTTATGATATGCCAAAATATATTGAAATAATTTTTTTTGTAACTTTAATTACAAATTTCTCAAAATTGTAATGCAATAGAACAATTTGATAAACGGAATTTTATTCTTTCAGTGCCAAAAAAAATTATGGACAACACATTATGGATTACAACAATTTTGTTCTTGAGCTCGAAGAAAAAAATCATTTTTTTGTTAAACAGCGTTATCAATAGAAATCGAGAAAAAATTTGCCATTCATCAGTGACTATTTTAATTTAATTTTAATTATTAAAATGATATATTCCATTTAAACGATCATAAAATGGCAGACTCTTTTCAATTTTTGTTGTTCTCAAATTATGTCTGCGAGCTCTGTTCGAAACATGAATTTAATGCAAACGTAATTGATGCCAATATTCTCGAATTTGCTGGCAAACTGCTAACGTATATTGCTAACATTTTGCTTACGGAGAGGCTTCAGTACTCGATCCTCTAGCTTTTCTCTAGAGAACTCTTAAGGTCACTTGGACCAATATTTTTGACTGTGATATTTGTAATCATTAATCTCGGGCTCGGTTCAACCGATATATTCCGATGAAAATTTCCGTCATTGCATTTTTTTGCATTTGTGTATATCGTACAAGTTTTACAAAACAATAGAGAAAAAGCGAGCTCTCTAGCGCACTTCGATCAACTGTAGGATACAGCGAGGTAATTTGAATAGTAGGATAATTTGGATAACAGTAAGTATTTGCAAGAGTTTCAGGAAAATAAGAGATTTTTAGATGCATTTCATTAGATCAATGTCTGATCTAATAAAACGTATCTTAAAATCTCTTATTTTTCTGAAATTCTTGCAATTACTGTTATCCAAATTACCCCGCTGTACCCTATATATATCATATATCATATATCATATATTATATATCATATGTATATATATATATATATATGTATATAATATGCACAATTTGTGCGTGATACTTCAACGCTACGGACTACAGCCATTGAGAATTATTATCGCTTCGTTTACAGCACAGTTATCTAGAAACGTTCATAAAAAGTTAAATTACGGAAAGTTAATAGAAAATAAACAACGGTACTAAAATATCAATCGGAATTGTAATAGTAGTCGGAATTAGAAACCATTTCTTGTTATACTGCGTCTTTCTTGCGTCATTTGCGAGTATAACACACATTGTATCAAGCTACGTGTTCCCTCTCGCATATCTTAACCACACGCTAATGAAAACATTATCTTATTTATTGTTTTATCTAATTTGATATTTTACGTTGAATGAGAAATGGCGAACATTATAGATTACGACTTGTTTCCTCTTTCTCTCTCTCTCTCTCTCTCTCTGTCTGTCTCTCTCTTTCTCTCTTTATTTTCTTATCAATTATTTCGTTGCTCCAAGCATCGTGTTTTTCTATTTCCAGTAGAAGCTTTGTCATTTCGATCGATTGTATCGATAGCTACGATTCCGCGAAGGTTTCCGATATAATCGGTATATAATCGGAGATAAATTTACAAGATAAACAGTCCATTTTATTCCATCCTTGGAAGAAGCAAGGAGTATATAACGTTACTCTCTTAACATTATCCGTAGAAATGAGGTTAATTCAAGCTCATGCGCTTTCTTAGAACATATGTTCTAAGTGCGCCTTACCTTACGAAACGAACAATCGACACGTCATTAACACGTGTACTCTTTTTTTTTATCATACAATACTTTTTTTTTTAGAGCAACGTAATTTTCCGTTATGTGTGCGTTTACGACACGGATGGAAGATTTCTTTGTGGCGCGTCGGGTCCTCGCAGTGTTTGTTCTTCTCATGATAAACGAGAATCTCACAGAATTTCCTAACATTTGTTCCGGAGATTTGATTTTCTTTCTTTTATATTTTAAACGAGCGCGATTGTAAATACGTATGATATATCCACGAAATTATTAACAATTATTTCACAGGAGTTCTCTCCGCGATGAATATGGATCTGACAAAAAAGTTCACACGATGCTTTGCTTTATCGATTTTGCATCTTTGTTGGAACAAGCTCAGCAGGCTGTGATAATCGATATGTATAAGGAATAGGCGCAATAAAAAGTTGTCCTAATCAATTAATATTCGCATAAAATATTACAAATTGAAGACGCGTTAGGAAAATTAATTAATTGAAATTGATAGTTGATATCGAAATATCACTATACTATTAAGCCAATATTTTTGTCGTCGCAGTTTGACGGATTTTTATTCGGTCGGATTATAGCCGACTTCTCGCTTGGCGAGAGCAAATCCGATGTCGCGTATCAGTGTAATAGAACTATTATAGCTGAGCTATGTAATAGAATATAATAATAATAGAGCTATAGTCTTTCGTGGTGTTATACGTAGCAATTATCAAGTCATTGTTCTTTTAGGCATTCGAAATACTGTCGTGATGGACGAAATTGGCCGTCAATATTCGCGCATCGTGGAGACTTTCTGCGTTGTCACCTCATGTAAAGTACCACTCAATTGCTCATTTATTGCTCTGCCATTTTGATTATTTTATGACATTCGACACAGGTTTCTAGCACTATTCGCATCGTACATTTTAAATGACATTCTAACTAGGGTGATAGTCACGATCGTTTCTTGCAAGGAAAAGCGCGCAAGTGTCTTCTTTCGATTTCAATAAGCTCTGAACGTTGTAATATTAATCTAAATAAGAAATACGTATTTTTTTATGCATGTTAAGAAGATAAAAACAATCCTTGAAAAAATTGATCTGTTTAGATTTTTTTACGTATAGTTAGATTTTCTTAAAAAAAAAAGCTTTAATTTTGTCACAAAAAAGTTTAAAATTCTCAGATAATCTATGACAGTAGGTTTATAATAGACTTATAATATAGATTATGTTCACATAGTGTTAGATATTCATAAAATATTCGAATTAATATTCCCATTATTCCGTATATCCCGGAATAGTAGAAGAATGTTCATGGAATATTCAAATGTCGTTGGAATGTTCAGCATTCTATGAACATTTCTTGTATGTACATACAATATAAAATATTTATTATATATTCTGAAATATGATATATTCATAGAGTATTAACCCTTTGCAGCACGGTGGCATTGCGGAATGTCACCTTTTCCATAACCATTTTCTGAATAACTGGGGTAGTTTTCATTCAATTTTCGAACTTGTTTTTGTGTTTTGGTATCAGTTATACATTTAAGAATAAAAATCGATGTGCAATAATTCGAAATCATGGGTAATTTTGTTTATACAAATAAACAAACGTTGAAAAATTGCAATTTTTCTGGAGAAAATTCATTATCTCTGAAAGTTCTCAGAGTTTCCATGCAAAGATCTTCCCTCAAGGATTTTTGGGGTCGCTGATTACGAATCCATGGCCAGATTTCGAAAATCCAAGATGGCGGATCCAATATGGCGGACCTGAATTCGAAAAACGATGCAAATTTTATGAAAATGTATATCTGAGGGTTCTCGGAGTCGTTGATTACGAATCCGTGATCAGGTTTCCGAAATTCAAAATGGCGAATTCAATATGACGGACCCAAATTCGAAAACAATGCAAATCTTATGAAAACGTATATCTGAGGGTTCAGCGATTTTACACTGAATCAGCACTGTTTTTCGGATTATAGTCGCCATATTGGATCCGCCATCTTGAATTTTGGGAATTTGATTACGGATTCATAATCGGCGACCCCGAGAACCCCCAGATATACATTTTCATAAAATTTGCATAGTTTTTAGATCGGAAGAGCACACGT
>NW_012033058.1:0-1372 GCF_000956235.1 Wasmannia auropunctata | reverse complement strand
AAGAACATATATATATATATATATAAAAGCGGGTAACATTTGTTTCCAACAATTTTTAAGGTAATATAATAAAATTCTTAAAAATTAAACATCTTGTTTTTGTTAAACATGTACCTCCAAAATATCTATCCTTTTGATATTTGTAATATTTATAATTACAAATGTGTGTTAAGTGCATACGTGTATCTGACGAATATTCGAAATTATTTTTCCGGAAATGGAAATCTCGTATAATATAGAAAAATTTTATTCTACTTTTTCGATTAATTTTTAAAATCATCCTCCTTCTGCTTGTTCTACCAGTTCTAGGATACCCTATATATATACGTATTATTATTTGTACAATATTATTAACGTAATATTATTAACGAAATATTTTTATTTCTATTATTAAGATAGAAATATATAAATCTCATAAATAAATTTGTAATTTTATCAATCAATTGTATCAATTGTAATAATTGATTGTTGTATTCTGTGTATATATAAAATAACAGATTGTAACATCATGGTTGCAGTCTTTAAAATTTTTAAAATTGACGTACGCGGCAAACGTGGAGTTTCATTTACAGAGAAATACATTGGATCATCGTTATAACACATTCTTTTCAACAGTGGCCCCATCGCTTTTCACGAACGCTAATTGCAGAGTAATTTGCGATTGTATAGCGTGAAAAATTTAAAGGCGAACGTTAATCAGGCTTAAAATCAAGATCCTCGTACGTTAAGCGCAATTTCTTATTATAACATCTTCAATTTTAAACTCCTTAATTGATAATTAACTAAAATAATCAAGATTAAGAGAACGTTTATTTTCACTTAAAATATCGATATGTTTCTATATTACGCTATATAAAAATTTTCGCTTTGAATTAACGCGAACGGGAAATTATAATGCAGCCTTAATGTTTTCGTACGCGATGGTCGCGTGGTCTTTGTACTGTATCCAGATGGCCAATCTGTCGAAGACAAATTTTGCAAAATGTCTGCTACATATTTTGTCGCCAGAATATCAGCAAACATGTAATAGAATATTACACTAGCAGAATAGAATAGAATATTACGCTAGCAGAATATGATAATGGATTATACTGTTTAATTTAAAAAATGCATAAGAATGACGGTAATAATTTTTAAAGATGTTGAATATGATTACCGCATGTTTATCAAATTGCTCTATCATATTACAATTTTGAGAAATTTGCGGTTAAAGTTGCAAGAAAGAGAACTATTTTAGTATAATATGTGATATGTTTGAAAAGTTTTTATTGCAATTAAAATTATGTTTTTAGAACACGTAGTTATGATATGCCAAAATATATTGAAATAATTTTTTTTGTAACTTTAATTACAAATTTCTCAAAATTGTAAT
>NW_012033057.1:0-1256 GCF_000956235.1 Wasmannia auropunctata | reverse complement strand
CAGATGCAGCACCTCCAGAATGCAGAAGCATCAGAAGAGCAGTAACTCCAATTGTATCGCCAAATTTATTATTATCTCGTATATTCCTCGTGCTAATGAACCGCAAAAAATACCTCCTTTTAGTAAGTCGAAATGTCATTTTCATGTTTCAAAAACACACCTGGAATTTGGAGGTACTAGGCGATACATGATTAAGAGTGTAGTGACATGGATGACAGAGATTCGATATCGCGGTTGAAAGTTAAACAATATTTATAGATACTTCAAAACACAAAGCCAATTCCTCGCGATAAAGGCGTCGCTCGTACGTGGGACGTGTGTGCTCTCTACTTCGCGCTTTTATTTTAACCCTTCTGGGGAAATGAACACAACCAAAATTGAACGCGGAATTGTACTGTTGTACGTACAGCACGGCCGCGGAATGCGAACTGAAAAAAAAAAGAACCCGAGCGTTCTCGATGAAACAGATGCAGCGAAGAGCTGGATATTCCCGCTCGATAACGAGGTACAGTAGTATCGAGGTACAGAGAAGTGCCACCATATATATAGGCGTTTCGTCCCAAAAGATTGTTTAGAACGAAAGGCCATTGCCAGTACGTGGTGCTTCGTTCCAAAGAATCGGTTAGCGGGAAGCCACTGTAGTGTGACGCGCGCAATAGCCAGAGATATTAAAACAAATCGCTTTCTCGATCTGCGTTACCGATAATATTTAATTCGCGTCATCGTTTACTAATCGGATTCACTCACCAACCGATTAGCCGCCATCGGCTGCTCCATCACCGGACGCACGTCCGAATGCGGATCAATCAGCAGGCCGCAAGTCTGATCACAATCGCAGCCGTTAATTAACGCTATCTAATCACTTCGGCGTTCCTGGCACTCCCGATGTTCGTCGCGTGCGACGTCGCGTCGTTCAAAATCACGCGACACACGATGTACATATACATACATATACGAGCGAGATATAGGTACGCGCGAAAGTGTGTATAAGGTACCATTTCATGCTGATGCTCGATGCTCATTTTTACCAAAACAGATCAAAATTTAATCAAATTTTTGATCTATTTTCGTAATAATCTGTTTTGACGCTAAAAATGATCATCAAGCATCAGTATGAAAAGGTATACATACCCAGATAGCACACAGAGCGCAAAAGAATTCATTAGTATATTAGTTTTATGTCACCAATTCTGAGTTCATTTTTAGGTGCAAAAAGAATCTCTTTTAGAAAAAGAATTTTTGATCTGAAGATCACA
>NW_012033056.1:0-393 GCF_000956235.1 Wasmannia auropunctata | reverse complement strand
CGATCTTGTCTTGTCATTTGATCAAGGACTTGCCAAACACTGGCGGTACATTTTTTTACCGTTGAGTACCTCGTATTTATAAATATGAGATACATACGCAATATTTTGTACCTCGTATTATATACACGAGGTACATATGCAAAATTTTGTACCTCGTATTATATACACGAGGTACATATGCAAAATTTTGTACTTCGTATTATATACACGAAGTACGAACTCGCAGCCGTGTACCTCCAAAAAAAAAGTATCGCTGCATTCAGATGCAGCACCTCCAGAATGCAGAAGCATCAGAAGAGCAGTAACTCCAATTGTATCGCCAAATTTATTATTATCTCGTATATTCCTCGTGCTAATGAACCGCAAAAAATACCTCCTTTTAGTAAGTCGAAA
>NW_012033055.1:0-1387 GCF_000956235.1 Wasmannia auropunctata | reverse complement strand
GATTGATCAATTTTACACTGCTTACGATATCGGCATACAATTATTCTGTAGAATTATCACGGTTTATGATTTAAAACACCGATATATGACGTATTATAGGACGAGCCTAATATACGACAAGAAGCGGAGTTCGTGGCTGACTAGGAAGGGTCCTTAAAATGTATCTACAGAGATTAAGACAAAAACGGAGGTTAACTTTACGGAGATTTGACTGTACATTGCTCTTCCTTTGAATTCATAACATTCGAAAAAACACACTGCACGAAACAATAACTTACTGGGAAATCGGCTAATTATCATAAATTTAAATTTTACATATAATTAACTGAGAAGGGTATATTTCTTTGGCAATAATTTTTTTAGATGGCGTTATATAATATTAATATTTCTATAAAGAAATCAATCTTAAAACTTATTATATAGTCTAATTATATCAAAATTCTTCGAAAATTACAATAATAATATCAAATAAATAAATTATTTATTTATAAAAATTATTTTGATTGTCATATGATTTTGTATAAGATAGAAATTAATTATTTGCGTAATTTTTGTGTTTTATAGTTGTGAAGACTACTATTATGTTGACCAACATGGAAGATTTTAATACTGTAAATGAGGTCTATAAAGAATGTAAGTATTAAATATATAAAATATATATAAGATATTATTGTAATTTAATTTTCATGATACTGATTTAATGTTTATATATATAATATAATAATTATACATTATTTTACGTATTATACATATTTTTTGTTTATAGTTTTCACAACAAATTATCCAGCCAGGTGTACATATCAAGTTGCAAAGTTACCTCTGGTACAATAAAAACATTATTTTACTAGTTATAATAATAAATTGCTATTGCTATATCTAAGGAGAACAGAAAAATCATAATAATATATTATATATTTGATGTACGTCATATTAATCGAATTTATGTCTTTTATGTCATGAAATCTCGATATCAAATGACTTAAAATTGACTTTATATTGACTTTTTTTCTTATAGTGTCGATTTTAAAAAAAAATGCAGTGTACGTATTTCGGCATTCATAAATCATCAGGAAGCATTAATTTCCAGATAGAAAGGTTAAGCAACGCTAGATAGAATTAATATGACTTGCATCGATGATCGCTTAAAAACACTATGAAGTGTGAATAAAAGTTTCCATGCAAATACATTTTTTAAAATCATAATTTTGTGTGTATTCTCTCTTCTTTAAAATGTGATAGTAATCAATTAACCCATTAACGTCCAAGCGAACACATTTTTTGAACAATTTTCAGTGGCTTAATTTTTTATTTTAATGGCCCTGAAAAATTCAAGCAATCATTTCTGATGTAAAATTTCTTGCTTTTTCAGAATCTGCCATCAGAATTT
>NW_012033054.1:0-512 GCF_000956235.1 Wasmannia auropunctata | reverse complement strand
GAGAGAGCGAGAGAGAGAGAGCGAGAGAGAGAGAGAGAGAGACTAATAACGTTGTTCAGACGAAAATCTCCAACAAAGATTAAACGCACTTACGTACGGACAAAGATCGCGTAATAAAATGTTCGCCGCCGACTGAAAGGATTAATTACCAGCTGAATCCGCGCACCCGTTGCATGCGGTAGTATTATATAATAAACTTAATGAACCCTCTCGCGTGCAAATCGCTTTGCATCAACACAGTTCTTAATAAAGCGCAACAACTCGCCCGTTACTATCGTCGGGAATCTTGGAGAGCACTTTGTAGCGGCGTTGTTCAACCTTTTTTCTCCTCTCAACTCTCCCAGGCGAAACTGACCGCTCGCTTCCGCGTTACAAACGTTTTATATCCTCGCGTAAATCGTATGATGTATGTAAATTCCATCTGCCGATTTCCACGGACTTTTCCCCCCTAACTTCTCTTTCCCTTTCATCTACCCCTTACCTCTCTCCTGTTCTCTCTCTCTCTCTCTCTC
>NW_012033053.1:0-639 GCF_000956235.1 Wasmannia auropunctata | reverse complement strand
TCAAATGACTTTATATAAACTTTTTGGAAATGACTACGTAAAAGTTTGTTGCGTCAGAGAGATTCTGAAACGAGGTGTACAGTTTTCGAAAGTATAAATCTTTTTTCTTTAATTTGCTTTTTTTGTTGAGAGTTGTATGATTTTTTTTCACCGAGTTATTCAACTTTGGAGCAAAAATGATTTTTTTTTGCTTTGATATGATTTTATTTATTTTATTGATTAAATCTGTATATTTAAATGCGCAATTTTGACTAATACTTTTAATAAAAATGTATTACTAAGAATAATTTTTACTTCTAAACTATTATCTTTATAAAATAAAAAATTACAATATTTGGTAAATTTATAGCAAAAAATAAATTCCCAATACCTGTGTCCGGACTGTTTCGTGACTGTAACTCGGTGAAAAAAATTTTAAGCTAGAACAACTTTGTCAAAAATGATCGTAACGAGATTTTTAAAAAAGCATTTTACAGCTTGAAATCTCTACTTTTCAAATTGATACTTTAGAAAACGACTGTCTTCGGAGCCGCATAGATACTCGTACAAATGGAGGTGTGACAAATCGTAAAAATTGTCCCAAACTTTGCAAAGTACCATAGCGTGGAATAAAAATAGCACACTAACGCGGTGTACAGC
>NW_012033052.1:0-1663 GCF_000956235.1 Wasmannia auropunctata | reverse complement strand
TTCAGACGTGTGCTCTTCCGATCTAAAAATAAATTTTCAAAAAAATAAAAAAATTACATTCTAATCGGCCATTTTTAAATAAAATCACGATTTCTTATAATTCATCTTTAAGATGAGCCCAGAAAGAAATCTATATCTTTAATTATCTGGAAGATATGAATTTTTAAACATTGGGGAAAAGAGGCTTCAACGCAGGTAACACGGTAATTTTAAGATAGGATAAATAGTTTCTTAAATTTTTTTAACATCTTTTCTATTTTTAATTTTTAATCATTTTATCGTCGATAGAATACAAAAATCCTCGTAAAACTCAACTGCCAGTACAGTCTTATAGATTTTATAAATTATACAATTTCGATAATTAGGTTGATTTGCATTATTTAATAACTCTAAGCCTAGGAGATTAGATTAATTAGATTATGGAAATAATCAATTTTTATAAAAATCTATATTTTAAAATATCCGTATGTATTTCTTTAGTGCATATTATGTAGTTTTTAAAAAATTTTGGTTTTTTGCTCCTTCCTTTTATACCGAATCGCAGATCCCCGCAACGCCGATTTGACAGTGGCTGACAAAACGACGTTTAATAAAATGGTTTCAGCGTCATTTTATTAAAAAAATAAATGAAAAAAATATTTTTTACTTCTAAAGACTTGTATTATTAAAGCCTTGAAACGAATTTTTTATTACTTTTATTGTTTTCCTAAAAAAAATTCCCAAAGTTACCTATGATTTTTAGGCGGTCAAGGTGATGTAACCCCTTAACTTTGAACGACTTCGTTCTATCCGTTTCACGCACAATGCGCATGATTTATTTTTTTAGTCTTAATTTTTAAACAACAGGATATCACGATACATCATGCGCATCATGCGTGAAACGGAACGCAGCCATTGGCCGCGACACTGCGCACCCCAAGGGAGGGGTTGTAGCCATCGATCGCGTATTGAGCGCGATTTTCCGTGCAAAATCCTATTTGTGCGCGAACTACACGGGCTAAATGGTAGTCAAATAATTCGGCAAAAAAGCATTTTAGAATCTTCGTGGCGTTTTCGTATTTTTTACATTTATTTTCACGTTAGTATCTTACTACGTTTGAAGAAATTGGACCGCCTCGTCGAAGAGTGGAACCTAGAAAAGAAAAAGCGTGCAAAATCACATTGGAAAAATCACCATTGGAACATTCAATTCGATTCACAGCGAGCAAAAAGAGGACGAGAATCCGGCCCAAACAAAAACGTGCAGAAGGCCAAGAAAGCCACAGGAAGATCGTGCCGGTGAGTTGGCTCTTTTTTTCTTTATGAAATCACGAGCAACTCCCCACGGGGAGGCTGTGTTCTGCGATCGAAGTGGCCATTTGGTATTTGTATCGTGTATGCCTTTACGGTGACACGTATCCATTTGGATAATGCAGGCAATTGCATGACCTCAAGCGCGAAGGACTCTCGCGTATTGCAGTTGGCTGTCGGGAATTCAATCCGAAAATATAAGTCGAGCCTCTTGAAGATCGCGACCGGGAGACCCGGGAGTACGTCGCGCGCATACACGAGTCGTATCGCGAGAAGTAATTGCGTTCACGCGCGTGTTAACGAGTAATTTTGTTTGTCGAATTGCGCTAATTAATGCTCAGCAGCGGTTGAGCACCCCGGGTGTCTTTCGCAT
>NW_012033051.1:0-494 GCF_000956235.1 Wasmannia auropunctata | reverse complement strand
TGTTAATCCTTAACAAAACAATCAGTTTGTTTCTATTCATGATTACAATCAGTTTTTATAAACTGAAAATCTTTGTTATTTTATGTATAAATTTCAATAACACTATGGGATTTGCATCACGAGTGTGAATAATAATTTCGGACGTATTTTGCTATTGAATACAAATTCGTTGGCAGAAATTGATTAAAGCACGTTGCAACATTATGTCAAAGTCAAGATCATTGGAGCTGGGTCCCTTATTCGGCATTATTACGATGCTTTTCTGTGGCATTAACGAAATTAAGCAAAAAAAAAATTAACTGCCGGTACTGCAACGTTTTAAAAACTCTCAAAGTATTATTTCTTATTTCTTTGAGGCCATTTTTCTCAAACGTTGTGACGTGATAGTCAACTTCTGCCAAGGTTATGACCCTGAATGATTATCAAGAGGTTTCAGCCGTCGCTCGTTATTCGTTAAAAAGTTATTAACAAAAAAAGTAACAAAAAAAATAATA
>NW_012033050.1:0-341 GCF_000956235.1 Wasmannia auropunctata | reverse complement strand
TAACTTCTGTTACTTTATAATTATTAGAAATTGCACATGTAACTGACATTTATTTAAAGTTATCCGTGAATTTTCAACAAAATATTCTTGAAGGAAAAGCGATTTTAACTATAAAAAAACCGTAAAATTAACATAATAGTAAGTAGACATTTTAATTTTTATTTCAAACAAAAATTTTAATTTTTCTTATTAATAAGAAATTAAAATTTTTGTTTGAAATAAAAATTAAAATGTCTACTTACTATTATGTTAATTTTACGGTTTTTTAATAGTTAAAATCGCTTTTCCTTCAAGAATATTTCGTTGAAAATTCACGGATAACTTTAGATGGATGAGCACAC
>NW_012033049.1:0-358 GCF_000956235.1 Wasmannia auropunctata | reverse complement strand
TCCGATCTTTTTTATTTATTATAATAAACCTGCAATTATAAAGTTGATTCACAGAAGATTGACGCAGCAATTAATATTATAATATATAAATGTTTATAAATCTTTATTCTAATTCAAAAAATAAAATATGTAAAATATATCACATATAAGTAATATTCAACGTTGCATTTATATCAAAGATATATTCACATAATGGTACTCAAACGTTAAAAAGTTATATTACAGTGATATACTTTTACATGTAACCTTGAAATAGTAACATGAAAGTAACAAGTTACATCTTCCAGATGTAATATTAACATAACAATTGTTACATTACTTGTTACTTCCAGGTAACGTAACTATTACAAAGTGTGTT
>NW_012033048.1:0-532 GCF_000956235.1 Wasmannia auropunctata | reverse complement strand
TACATTTCAGGAAATAGCTTGTCTTTTAGTTCATTTCTTGTGGGTAATTTATACTGGCAGTTGAGTTCTTTTACAAAATTTGTAAATCCCAGATGCTCAACAATTTTGAAAGACTCTTAATCTATTGCTATCATTTGAACCAATAATCTATTCAATTTTTGCTTCTTAATACTGTTTTTGTCGTACATTTTTGATTTGTTCAGGCAATTCATTATTGTTCTAGTTCTCTTTCTACTTAGGCCAGCTATATTGACATCATCTGCATCATCTTCGTTATGTTCGCTTTTAGTTTGAATAGATTCTTTTATTGTACTAAATTCTATTGGATGTTTTCTTTTGGTATGATCCAACAGATTAAATATAAGAAGTATCAAATGAAGGGCAAGTGAGCCTTGCACGAAATTAGTGCTAAAATTACATATACTTAAACAATAATCATTACCACCCAAACGTTTCGGCTCCGCATTGAGCCATCTTCAGTGGGTAAAAAATACAAAAAAATTATTTCTTTTCTTCTACTTTACATTAGCGC
>NW_012033047.1:0-889 GCF_000956235.1 Wasmannia auropunctata | reverse complement strand
CGTGTGCTCTTCCGATCTTTAGTAGACATTGTACCAATGCCAATACAAACATTATAATTATTTTTATGAATTGTTTTTGGTAAAACAGTATCAGCTGTCTTCTCTTTCTGTCGACGACGATGTTGATTTTCTGCATTTCTTTCCAAACGTCGTTGTCGAAATTGTGCTTCTTCTTCTAAATTACGTTCTATTTTACGTCGTGGCATTTCGTTAAATAAATAGTAGACATTTAATTATACTTAAAATATTATTAAAATTATATAATTATTTTTAAGTCGCTTATTGTAACTTATAATTAATATAGATTTTTTAAGAAAGTATTTAAATACTTTTTAAAAAATTATTTAATATATAATATTTGTTAATTACACTTCTATATGAATTATTATAATAGTAATATTTAATAAAAATTGAATTATTTTTATTTTTATTAATTTAATTAACCTTTTAAATTAAAAATAATAATAAAAATAGCGAATAAATATATCGCCTGATAGTGAATAAATGGCGCGCGCGAAGCGCGCGCTGTTTTGTTCTAGTTCATATATAAAATGGCATGTCAAAGACAAAATTCCTTCATTTACAGGAGATGTCCATGTAGTTAATGCTGCAAATTTCACATTTTTCAAAATATCTAGTAATTTCTGTTTTACTGTACATTTCAGGAAATAGCTTGTCTTTTAGTTCATTTCTTGTGGGTAATTTATACTGGCAGTTGAGTTCTTTTACAAAATTTGTAAATCCCAGATGCTCAACAATTTTGAAAGACTCTTAATCTATTGCTATCATTTGAACCAATAATCTATTCAATTTTTGCTTCTTAATACTGTTTTTGTCGTACATTTTTGATTTGTTCAGGCAATTCATTATTGTTCTAGTTCTCTTTCTA
>NW_012033046.1:0-522 GCF_000956235.1 Wasmannia auropunctata | reverse complement strand
TGTTGATTGTTGTACTGTTTTCTAAAAATTTATGGATTTTTATGTAACATTACTTTTATCACTTTCTTAATTTTAGAAAATTGTAATTAGTGATACTATTGCGTAGATATATTTTTCCAAAAAAATAAATGTTTTTACGGAAATATAGAAAATAAAAATTTTGATAAATTTTTATTTTTAGTAGAAATTTGTATTTATTTGTAGAAATTTTTTCTGTTAGGAAATTATTAGTTGATAGATTTGTGTAGAAACTTGGTAGATTTCCATAGTCATTTATAAATAATTGTGGTATATTCTACAAGTAGTAGATGTTTTAACTACTTAAAATCTTGTTGTTTTTTCATTTTTAAAATTTGTCAATTTTTGTACGATTTTCTAAAAAATTGTAGATTTTTATGAAATATTACTTTTATCATTTTCTTGATTTTAGAAAATTATAATTAGTGGTATTATTGCGTAGATGTTTCTACCTTAAAATAAATATTTTTACAAAAATATATAAATTTATACGAAATAATAAAA
>NW_012033045.1:0-398 GCF_000956235.1 Wasmannia auropunctata | reverse complement strand
ATGATAGGCATTGCTATAAAACGTTTTGATATTCTAGCAATCATTTTGACTTTCCAACAAAATTATTTTGATTATTAAACAAAAATTATTTTCTGATCTGGATCCAGTAAAATTGTTCTTTCCGTGTATTTTTAACAATATTTTGGTTTCTTATATATTTTTATGCTTAAATGCAAGTCTAGTTTTTGATTCATAATATCAGCATATGCTATTGAAAAAGTTTCTAAAATGTAAAAATTGAATAACAAATTATTCGAGTTATTAAAACACAGCTGCGCGTTTTCTATATTTTTAAATTATAGCATAATATTTCAAATAAAAATTACGTAAATAATAAATCGTTTAATTTTTTTAATTAAAATATAATTTATTCTTGAACTTCTCTCTCTCTCTCTCTC
>NW_012033044.1:0-1790 GCF_000956235.1 Wasmannia auropunctata | reverse complement strand
TTTACGAAAGACTTGTATTGACAAAAATAAAAATTTTTCGTAAAAATAGCTGCCATTTCAAGAAAAATCAATATTTTAAAAAATCCCTAAGTACGTCTCTAGTCTTTAATATATAGATAATGAAAATTCTTTGTGTTTGAGCAAACTGTGTGCCTGGAATCCTGTACCGATTTGAAAAATCAGAAAAAATGGATTCCGCCATTTTGTGCATAAAAGAATAAAAAAATATTTTTTTAGTTTCTTATATATGTACAATTTCCTCTAAACAGCTTTTAAATAAAGTTATCTATTTACCCATAAAAAAATCCGAAACTTAGGTATCACTTTAAGGCCTCAGGGGGTGGTGAGACCCCTTAACAATTAAAGTTAATCAATTAGATTGCGCTTAGCCAAAGTATGAAGGAGCATAACATGCCATGCAGCTCTTCGCGCTTACTTCTCTCGATTAAAATTTTATTCTAATTTTTATATTAATAAATAAGCAAATAAATAATCAATAAATAAGGTAGGTAAATAAATAAATAAATAAACAGACAAATAAATAAATAAAAATAAATTACAGTTTGAAATTTATCTAATTTTTGATTGTTTTCATTCTTATTTATTATTTATTTATTTTAATAAGGAAAAGTTTAACGGCCAAAAACTTATTAGAACTTTTAACTTATTTATTAATATAAAAAATTAGAATAAAATTTTAATCAAGAGAAGTAAGCGCAAAAAGCCGCACGGCATGATTACGCTCCTTTGTACTTCGACTTGTAAGCGCAATCTGATTGATTATCTTTATTCGTTAATGACTCTGTAAATAATGATCTGAGCCAAAATTGATAAAGGAACTTTTAGTTTAAAATTTCATTCTCTTTCACGCCTTGAAATATTAATTAAGAGTTTTGGGACACCCTGTATATAAAAAGCATAACTCACTTAAAAAAACAAATTGATCTACTGATTATTTTTAAATATATTTTATAGATTTTCAAGAAAATATAAATTCTCTTTAAAATCTTTGCCATTAAAAGGAATTACAAAATTTGTAAAATATTATACAGATATATATTTTGATTTTAAAAGTTATTTCCTGCGGAAAAAATATACTTACACTTATACTATTTGATATTTGATTGAAGAAAATGGAAAGGATATGTATCTTTTAAAGAATGATACGATTTAAATACGTACATATTATAGAAAAACCTTCAATAGAGAAACTTATATAATCTTATGATTGTTGATGCCAAGAGAATAAAAGACGATTAACAGTTTTACACAACATAATTTTACAATTATAATTTTGTGCCGTTCCTCTGTTCTATCATCTCTAACGGTAGCAAGAACTAATGACCGTATTCAAATCTACCTTCTCAAATGGATCTGCACACGTAGCAGACGCGTACATGCATTAAAGGAACAAACATGCAGAAACAATCCCGTTGTTTAGTGACTATAATAACTCGTCGTATCTATCAATAAAGGTGTACGTAGTATAACGAATCTTTCTTTACCTCCTTCTTTTCCCATCGCAATTATCTGTATATGCGTCCGCGAATTTTACATATTTAAAAGTTAAACATTAATCCTCCTATATACACTTCTCAACAAAATTAAAGCATCACTTACTCTACCCTCCAAAAATAGGCAAAATTCAAGAGAGTGTAATTTCGTCAAAAATGATATATCGTATCGAGATGTTCAAAAAAGCATTTTACAGCTTGAAATCTTTACTTTCCAAATCGGTACTTTAAAAAACGATCCTACTGATCTTTCATGGAATTACACAGATCGGAAGA
>NW_012033043.1:0-382 GCF_000956235.1 Wasmannia auropunctata | reverse complement strand
GAGAGAGAGAGAGAGAGAGAGAGTTCTTTATTATATCAACATAAATCAAGTAATATCAACTTATAAGAGATAGTTGAATTGCTTTCCTAGCAAAGATGTTATAAATTTGAAGATTTGCAGAAACTATTATCGAAATTTATTAATATATCCTCGCAATATGTTAAACGGCTCATTTTTTACTTTACATCGTTATCTACCTATTTATGTCGTTCAAAGATTTATGTTGGCAGTTGTTTTTACAAGTGTTTAATAAATTTCGATGATAGTTTCTGCAAATCTTTAAATTTGCGTGACGCGTCAAATGACTGAAATGACACGCCTATACGAGTAGATACATTTCTTAATTCGCGTCACTCGTCATAATTTATAACAATCTTTCTTT
>NW_012033042.1:0-656 GCF_000956235.1 Wasmannia auropunctata | reverse complement strand
TATTTGTTTTTTACGAAATTATATTTGCGCGCCAACGAGGCTTCTAAGTGAGAGATTTCTTTTTTAGAAAGTTATATTTGCTATTTACGAAATTATGTGCGCCCCCACGAGACTTTTAAGTGAGAGATTTCTTTTTTAGAAATTTATATTTGCTTTTTACGAAATTATATGCGCGCCCAGGAGACTTCTAAGTGAGATATTTCGTTTTTGGAAATTTATATTTGCTTTTTACAAAATTATAAGCAAGTCTGCAAGTCTTTTAGAGTTTCTTTTTTAGAAATTTGTATTTACTTTTTACAAAATTATATGCGCGCCAACGACGCTTCTAAGTAAGAGATTTCTTTTTTAGAAAGTTGTATTTGCTTTTACGAAATTATATGCGCCCACAAGATTTCTAAGTGAGTGATTTATTTTTTAGACATGTTTATTGCTTTTTACGGAATTATATGCAAGTCTCCCAGTCTTCTAAGTGACAGATTTCTTTTTTAGAAATTTGTGTTTGCTTTTTATGAAATTATAAGCGCGCCAACAAGGCTTCTAAGTCAGAGATTTCTTTTTTAAAAATTTGTATTTGTTTTTTACGAAATTATGTGCAAGTCTCCGAGGCTTCTAAGTCAGAGATTTCTTTTCTAGAAATTTGTATTTGCTTCTTACGA
>NW_012033041.1:0-590 GCF_000956235.1 Wasmannia auropunctata | reverse complement strand
TATCAAGATTAGATTCAGATTATAAATATATATAGGTTATACGTGTACAAATATTCCGATTAAAATTATAATCATACGTGTTCAATATACAATTGTAAAAGTAGAAATAGAATCATATATATTACTTTTTATGTTCACCTTACTTGTATATATTTCATAAAAAAATATATACAATATATGTATACACACATAAATATGTTATATACATATATTAGAACCACGCCAATTTTATGAAATATATACAAGTAAGGTGAATATAAATAGTAATATACGATTCTCCCAGTGAGAAACAATATGTCGACCCGACGTCGATTCGACGTCGAAAAGTGGGTTCGAAATGGGATCGAAATTGACATCGACATCGATTTCTTTTTGACTCCTATATCGACCTCCTATCGATTCAAACTGCGAAATATATTTTTGCTAAAATTGCTAAAATAAATTTGTTTTATAAATACAAAAAAATTTATTAATTAGCGTCATATACTAGAGAATGAAAAAGAATATACATAACAAGATTGTGATTAAGAAATATGTATTTAGAAACTTATTTACGATAATCCTAAAGCGGTCACTCATCCAAGCCATGA
>NW_012033040.1:0-462 GCF_000956235.1 Wasmannia auropunctata | reverse complement strand
CGAGATGGTATTTTACAAAAAGTTAACACGTCTCAATGGGCAACTCCCATTGTTCCGGTGCTTAAAAAGAATAATCGGGTACACATCTGCGGGGATTTCAGTGTCACGATTAATCCAAATTTACTAGTGGATGAGCATCCATTACCTACCATTGATCAATTATTTGCTTCAACGGCTGAAGGTACTAAATTTACAAAAATTGATTTACAAAGGGCATATTTACAATTAGAAGTATGTGAGGAAGACTGTGAATTGTTAACCTTGAATACACATAAGAGACTGTCCAGACGTACAAGACTCATGTACGGTGGCTTCAGCGCCGGCTATTTGGCAGCGCGAAATCGAAAATGTATTGCGTGAAATACCTGGTGTCTCGGTTTTTCTTGATGATATTAAAGTGACCGGACCCGACGATGAAACACACCTGCGTCGTCTCGAACTAGTGCTGCAACGTTTAGCCAA
>NW_012033039.1:0-404 GCF_000956235.1 Wasmannia auropunctata | reverse complement strand
ATTACGTTTACAATTGTTCGATTCAATTAACGCGTTGAATGTTACACATGATCACACAAAAACTCGAATTTCGGAATTGTTATAGAATTACCGTAAAAAATTAGATCCTTTATCTACAAGTATTCGAGATATTCAAGCGACCTTGAAAGCAAATGCGAAACCCGTATTTTTAAAGGCACGTACAGTTCCTTTTAAGTTACTTCCTCTAGTTGAACAAGAATTGGAGACACTGGTTCGAGATGGTATTTTACAAAAAGTTAACACGTCTCAATGGGCAACTCCCATTGTTCCGGTGCTTAAAAAGAATAATCGGGTACGCATCTGCGGGGATTTCAGTGTCACGATTAATCCAAATTTACTAGTGGATGACGCATCCATTACCTACCATTGATCAATTATTTGCT
>NW_012033038.1:0-529 GCF_000956235.1 Wasmannia auropunctata | reverse complement strand
GTTATATATATATTTTTTTTATTGCCAGAGTAGCACGTGTCATATGCTTGATATAAGTATTATCTGTATCATAGAATCGTTGATAAAAGTAATCAAATTTAATTTAAATATACTAAGTTTGCAATATAAATTCTATTTATAAACTTTTTATAACAATAATGTTATAAACTAAAAGAAAATAATATTATGTTAAATAATAATTTGTGATATTATTGTAACAAAATTCAAATTGTTATAAAACTCAAATTCGTAATATAATTCTGCAACAAAATTTACATAGAGATATTATAAGAAGCAAGATAATTCCCTCAATCTATTGTGTTAAGCTTATAGAGCTGTAATATATATACATATACATATATGTATATATATATATATGTATATTATTATTACTACTGTTATCTTAAATAAAATTTAAAGGCATTACAAGATTATTTGTTGATACATATTATTTTAAAGTTATTAGTGAATACATGTATATTTAAACTTTTTAATTTACATAAAATGTTTACTATTAATAAATAATGTA
>NW_012033037.1:0-347 GCF_000956235.1 Wasmannia auropunctata | reverse complement strand
TAGAGATTTCAAGCTGTAAAATGCTTTTTTGAACATCTCGATACGATCATTTTTGACGAAGTTGCTCTATCTTGAAGTTTGCCTATTTTTAGAGGATAGAACAGGTGATCCTTTAATTTTTTGGACCAGTATATTTCTTTAATATTTTAAAATTTTTTAAAATTTTTCACAAATTTTTGGTTTTGAATATCCAAATTAATATAAATCATATTATTAAATTGTTGTCTAAAATTAAGAGAAGAATTATATATCTTTATAACTAACTATAAAATATTCTGCAGACAAGTTAGGGAAGGGGGGGGGCGGAATAGTGTCACTTTAAATTTCTCCTCTTTCTCGTGTCTATT
>NW_012033036.1:0-359 GCF_000956235.1 Wasmannia auropunctata | reverse complement strand
CAGTTTGAACCATAAATATTATATTTACATTATTTGTAATTTTATTAATATTACTTCATTATATTATTGTTATTATATTATATTAATGTATTATATTATTGTTACTCTAAAAGACAATAATAATAATAATAATAAACAATATTCTTAACACAATTTTGTGATTTTACTGTTTTATTTATCCTATAAGTTGTAAAGCTGTGTTCACTTCATATTATGCATAATTAAATAATGTTAATAGTAAAGATTTAATTAAATTTCTTCTTATTTCACCTTTTTTCCTTTCTGCGATTTAGTTCTTTTTTTTTATATATACAACCTGGAAGTTAAAATTAAATGTTATGATAATTACAAATTTCGTA
>NW_012033035.1:0-363 GCF_000956235.1 Wasmannia auropunctata | reverse complement strand
AGTATACTGATCATACAGTATTTTCAATATCTGTACATACTTGAGCATTTTAACATCAGCGAGCTGTCGAAACTCGTCGACGGGTTGTCCTGGACTTTAGATTACAGTTTGACGTTTCTCAAATTGGCCAGTCTATGGATACATCGTCGGTAAGATATGTAATAATGAATCTATATCATATCACCGAAATTTGATCGCGAAAAACTATATTTTTTAACTTTGTGATGATGATAAGCTATTCTAACTAAAGAAGTGTTAATTAATGCCACACTTATCTAAATCATCACTGTATCGATTTCTGAAAAGAATAATGTTTCTATTCGCATTAATTGTCTGACAAATCGAACTAACAGATCGGAAGAG
>NW_012033034.1:0-420 GCF_000956235.1 Wasmannia auropunctata | reverse complement strand
TGTTGGCGACTGAGGTCGTTTGCGCCTTCGCGCCATTCTCATCTTTACAGCGCCACGACCATACCGGATGACAATTTGGGCCCAGCGGCATTCCCTATTTCCTAGGAACTTTTTCCCCCCACGATCCCTGCCGCAGAGATGTTTTCTCTGGAAATCTCTCTCTTGTGTGGATGGCCGCAACGAAAGGATCGTCGCACGTTTTTGTACAAAGAAAAAGGAAAATTTTGTGTATTCGGCCTTGCCCGTTTTTGTCAACACATTTATCGATAATAATAAAGCAAGTCAATATTATCAAAAACATTGGTCCTTCGAGCCGGATTCGGCATAAATCTGCAAGGGCAAGGCACCATAACCGCAAACACGCATAATAGCATAACGTCGAGGTAAGTTTCCAACCTCCCTCCTCTTAATCCCATATCA
>NW_012033033.1:0-546 GCF_000956235.1 Wasmannia auropunctata | reverse complement strand
TAATTAGAACGTGAAAAAACTTTACTAAACTAAGGGTCGAAACGTATGTATTATTTGCAGTTTTTATTCTATTAATAAAGTTTATATTCTTTACACTCTAATTACTGTGATGGCTTTAATAAGCATTATTTTTATTTTTTAATTTATTATTTTGGAGCCTTTGAAATTTTTTAATTATTTGAAATGAAATGTTTGAAAAAAAATGTTTGAAATTAATTTACATGAAATTAAGGTTTTTAAATGTTAATTTAATGTTTTTTATTTACTAAGTTATTATATTTAATGTTTCTTATTTACTAAGTTATTATTCATATGCACACAAACATCTCATTACACTACACAATAATTATTAAACTGGTGCCATTGCAACGATCATTAATACTGAGAATTCTAATCAACATAATAATACAATTTTTTCTTCAACGTAATTCATAAAAGAAAATCTCTGACATAGAAAACTCGGAGACTTGCATATAATTTCGTAAAAAGCAAATACAAATTTCTAAAAAAGAAATCTCTTACTTAGAAGTTTCGAGGGCGCGCATA
>NW_012033032.1:0-492 GCF_000956235.1 Wasmannia auropunctata | reverse complement strand
CGAATTCCACAAGTGCTGTTGAGCAATTGTTCCATCCACTGACGTTTTTCGAAATGTCGCAGATGTATTTCATTTTGTAGCTGTGATTCTAGATTTCTTATAACACTATCTTTCTTATATAATTGTCTTTCAAGAATTTTGATTTTATCTTCTTCTGTTTTAAGAATATCCATTGTTATATCTTTGAAAGTGATTACATCCTGTATCGCACCTCGAAAACACTCAATGACGTTTTCCTCAGTAAAATAAAGTTTGGACATCTGAAATAATTGAAATAATTTTAATTAATTTTTGTTTGCTTATTAGAAATTATATACACGCCTGCGTGTCTTATAAGACTTCGTGTAGTCAGAACGTTTTGTTATTTATTTGACATTAAACTGTTTATTTATTAATATTATTTTTTTTTGTGATTATCACATGTTTCGTCTTTTAAATCCGGAATGTATCAAAAACGAAATTAATTTCCTCAAAAATTTCGCGCTGAGAAGT
>NW_012033031.1:0-311 GCF_000956235.1 Wasmannia auropunctata | reverse complement strand
AATTTTAGATGGGTGGCAATTTTCCTTATAGAACTCGACGAGAGGAACACGAAAGGTCCTCTGCACCAACCTTCTATCTCGCACCGTTAGCCTGTGGACTTTTTAAAATTTTCAAAAAGAATTTTTTTTTAAATTTGGGATAGGTCGCAATTTTTCTTATAGAACTCGACGAGAGGAACAAGAAAGGTCCTCTGCACGAACCTCCTATCTCGCACCGGTTAGCCTGTGGACTAGTTTAAAGTTTTCAAAAAGAATTTTTTTTTTAATTTGGGATGGGTGGCAATTTTTTCTTATAGAACTCGACGAGAGGA
>NW_012033030.1:0-1226 GCF_000956235.1 Wasmannia auropunctata | reverse complement strand
CTGTCGAATGATCGACGCATGCGCAGAGAAAACGAATATTACTCGTCTACCTTTCTCTCTCGCACACATCTTGGACACAGTTTTCGAGCCAACATTCCCCCTCTATGTCTATATACTCAAAGCAAAGAACAAAGGCATTTCACCTCCATGTACTATATACTTAAAGGTATCAACAGAGAGGATCCGAGAGCAGACATGCCGGCCTTTTGGCTGTAAGTGCTGTAACGCTAAAATGCCTCGTGCACTAACGCCCTCTAAAGAAGATGGACCCAAATTACATAGCAAAATCAAGATTTCTGCACAATTTGTGGAGCGTGTCCGTACTAAATCCACTTTTCGAGTCTGCTGGAGCTTTATTCTCGAAAAATTACGCATTAGAAAGTATATTTTCTTACTTCCTAATGCGTAATTTTTTGAGAATAAAGCTCCAGCAGACTCGAAAAGTGAATTTAGTACGGACACGCACTACAAATTGTGCAGAAATCTTAATTTTGCTATGTAATTTGAATCCACTTCTTCAGAGGACGATAGTGCGCGAGGGCATTTTAGCGTTACAGCCAAAAGGCCGGCATGTCCGCTCTCAGATCCTCTCTGGTATAACCAGTACGTCCACTCAACGAAAAACTGAGTCTTCGCGCAGATATCGCCGCGCAACTTTTGTTTTGGGTTAGATCCAATGAAATGCAAAACGATAGGAACGTACATATATGCAGACAATTTATAAGCAATTACATCAGAAATTTTCTTTAATGATCACTCTTCTAGCTACGAATAATTGTTACAAATAAAACGTTTTATTCGATTCATACATTAAATTTATTGATTTACTGTATCGAATCCATATTATTACTTATCTGTTATATTACTTGTGAGGCACTTTTCTCAATTCGGTCCTGGATTTAACATGGTGGATGCTCACGTGATCGGAAAAGGAGATCAAAGGTGCCGACACGAAGTGGATCTACTGGTTATGTGCTTTTAGCTGCTGATTATGGCTGCGTTCCGTATTTATTTTTTTATCTTTGTTTAACATTTGGTGAACAACAAGGATATCATGATACATTATGTGCATGATGCGCTTTGCGGAAAACAGCCTATACGTTCCTATCGTCTTGCATTTCATTGGATCTAGAGTCCTAGATTATCAGAGAAGCGCGACCGGTGTTACGAGTCCTGATTGGACACGCAAATGGCCAATCATAAGATTGATTTATCGCTATTATAAA
>NW_012033029.1:0-874 GCF_000956235.1 Wasmannia auropunctata | reverse complement strand
GTCCTAATATGTCTAATATATGTATACGCGCGATTGAGATCATCTTCAATCTATCGACATCGAAAACGTAAATGATAAACCGCAATTATAACTTTTTAAACTTGGTTATTATAAAGTGGTCTTATATTGTAAAAATTATTTATATTTAAAAAATTATTGATTATTAATAAATAAAATAATGCGCTATGAGCCAGAGCAGTGTTATTTAATTATCAATATAATAAGATTCGTTAAAATGCAATTATACAATAGATGTACTCTGAATTAGAGCAGGGTTATTTTAATGGTTCAATATAAGATACATTAAAATGCAATTATACAATAGATATAATCGACTTGACAAGTTTCTGAAATGATTTTTGAGATTGCAGTCAAACTAACAAGGTATTGGTATGACATAGATATCATATACTATCTCCATTTGCTAAATATCTACAAAAAAAAAAGAAAATTAGCAACCTTGTAACTTAAAAGAATATTTATTTTATATTGTATTATATATACCTTAAACATATTGATAACCGTTGTCCTACTCCAATTGGTTCACGAATCGCATACTGTCGAGTAATCTTTAGCGCTATTAACTGCAATAATTCTTCTAATTGTGTAGCACACATTCGAAAATAATTTCGAAAGCGCAAATCTTCTAATCTTAATATAGGTAAAGCCGTATAATAAAATCCATATATCGTCGATGTTGTTGAAAAAATTATGTTATCCAAGTACATTTCTTTTTATAATGTCGTTTTTTCTCTGACATTTCTGTTGCCTAAACTGTAATTGCACCAATAGCTGCCGTAATCGCAATTTTTTTTCTTTTATGTTTTTGAACGATGTACTGACATTCTCTATGCCACTGATACAATTTTTGATT
>NW_012033028.1:0-499 GCF_000956235.1 Wasmannia auropunctata | reverse complement strand
TGTGCTCTTCCGATCTAATTATTAACAAAAGCGTAATAAATTAATATAATATATATATAAAATTTATTAATACAGATATAATACAAATTTGTAGCAGATTGGTAGTAGCCTTTTTTCAATTTATTAATATTTGTATATTATTATTAAAAATATTTTTCTATATTACAATTATACTTACGATTAGCATACAATAATTTTTCTAATGAAACAAATATAAATTATTTACAAAAATTTAATATATTTAAACATAATATTTTTTATTCTTCTTTCACATTTCTTTATATTTCATAAACATTTTATTTTATTATAATACATTTCCCAATCAGCACACAATGTTTTAAAAAATATTTTTAAAAATATTTAAAATACATTTAAAAAACATTTTTTAAAACATTTAATCATGGGTTAAATGCTCTTTTTTCATTAAAAAAACGTTTATTTTAACGTTTCAAGTAATATTTTTTAATGTTTTAGAAACACTTATTTAATGTTAAAAAAA
>NW_012033027.1:0-473 GCF_000956235.1 Wasmannia auropunctata | reverse complement strand
TACTTGAGAAAACGATCCTACTGATGTTTCATGGAATTACACGGATAGAAAGGGAGACCCCGACGAATCTCAAAATTTTTTACGAACTTTGACAAGTTCCACGGCGCGAATAAAAATTCGCATGCAAATGCAGTTTACAGCTTTCGAAAGAGTGAATCTTTACCTTTAATTTGCTTTTTTTTGAGCGTTGTACGATTTTTTTTCACCGAGTTATTCAACATTAAAGCAAAAATGGTCCTTTTTGCTTCAATGTAGAATAACTCGGTGAAAAAAAATCGTACAACGCTCAACAAAAAAGCAAATTGAAGGTAAAGATTCACTCTTTCGAAAGCAGTAAACTGCATTTGTGTGCGATTTCTAGTTTATGCCATAAAACCTTTTAAATTTAGTACACATTTTTAGAAATTTGACGCATTTTCATTTGGACCTATGTAATTCCATAAAAATAAATAGGATCCTTTCTAAAGTGTCGA
>NW_012033026.1:0-1008 GCF_000956235.1 Wasmannia auropunctata | reverse complement strand
GACGTGTGCTCTTCCGATCTGTGGAATACACGATTTCTGGCAGTTTGAAAGTCTTATATTTATTTCTAATATTTTCTCTATTATGCTTACGGCCTTACGTATAACATATATTTATATTTTTAAGTAAAAAGTTTATTGACGTAATAACAATCTACAAATTTTTATTGATATTTATCATTGTCAGACCTATTATATAGATAAGACGCTATGTGATATTTGTTATGTCAATAGATTCAAAAGCCATTTAAGAAATCACATTTTGACGCATTTGCGAGTGGAGGATCGCAAGTATCAGTGCGATATATGCCAGAAGAAGTTTACACGGAACGGTCATCTCACTGTGCACAAGCGTATTCATAGTGGAGTACGGCCTTACAAATGCGATGTATGCTCGTTCAGTTTCCGTCACTCGAACTCCATGAAACTTCATCGAATGTCTAAGCACTTTAAGAATGAAAGCAAACATGCAAAAAATACACTACCCAAGAATATACTGTGTAACAGAGAAAACTTCGTGTGCGATTATTGTGGAAAATGCTTCAGGTAATGTTATCTTCGGTTATACACTTCTCAACAAAATTAAAGCATCACTTACTCTACCCTCCAAAAATAGGCAAAATTCAAGAGAATGTAACTTCGTCAAAAATGATCGTATCGAGATGTTCAAAAAAGCATTTTACAGCTTGAAATCTCTACTTTCCAAATCGGTACTTGAGAAAACGATCCTACTGATGTTTCATGGAATTACACGGATAGAAAGGGAGACCCGACGAATCTCAAAATTTTTTACGAACTTTTGACAAGTTCCACGGCGCGAATAAAAATTCGCATGCAAATGCAGTTTACAGCTTTCGAAAGAGTGAATCTTTACCTTTAATTTGCTTTTTTTTTTGAGCGTTGTACGATTTTTTTTCACCGAGTTATTCAACATTAAAGCAAAAATGATCCTTTTTGCTTCAACGTAGAATAACTCGGTGAAAAAAAAATCGTACAACGCTCAACAAAAAA
>NW_012033025.1:0-1177 GCF_000956235.1 Wasmannia auropunctata | reverse complement strand
ATCTTAAATAATTAATAAGGAGATTTATCTATGTGTTACTCGTTAGTAGAAGACTGTATGAACTGTTATTTTCGAAATAAACACTGGTGTATTAATTTATATGCTTTTTCGTTAAAAGTTAATTTGTACATAGTCTATCGTAGCCACCTTTAAACATCTACGTTTTTATCTTAAGGAAAAGGCGCGTAATACAATTTAATGATTAAACGAACTTACCTGTAAGTGAAGTTCTATCATAATTGTATGAAGCGCCTCTTCCGAAAGATAAGTCCCTCCCGATACTCAAGTCCAACGAAGTTGGACCCCAAAAATTATTATTTGTCTACGGCTGGGCTTTTAAAAGAATGACAATAGGCGAAGGACAGGCATGGATGGGGGGCATTTTGACTTTGAAGCTTGTGGCGCCCCGGTATAGAGTTGAGGAGTACTACGTTTTTATCTTTTGGAAGAGGCGTTTGATACAATTATGATAGAAATTCACTTACAGGTAAGTTCGTTTAATCATTAAATTATTATTCAAAATCATTAATTATTATAACTAATTATGATCAGCATTATAAATTATGATTGATACTATATTTATGATTATGGAAAATAAATTACAATTTTTTTAACATAAAACTGGTTATAACTCGGAAACGGCTTATTTCCGGATCTATATGTTTATATGTATAACCTTTTTTCTTTCTTTTTGGGTCCCGAAGTATTGCAGGCGATTTACTGGACACCCTGTGTATATATGTATATATGCACATAACAAAAAATTTATATAATTTCCAATATTGTTTTAAAATAAAAGTTACAAACAATTTCTAACTATTGAACATACATTATATTAAAAATATTATAATATCAAAAACTTTATATAATTCTAATATATTATTTTAAAAAAAATTATATATGATTTTCAACTATTATACATAAATACATTATATTAACATAAAATAAATGATAGAGTAATTCTTAAAAAGTATTTGCATTAATAGGCATGACATCGATACTTGCATATTTCGAAATGTATTGTTGTCGCTTTTCCGCGAAGTTAATTGTGTATGAAAATACTGAACAATTAAGAGCAACGTTAAGCTGGAACTACATATATGTATATTTTGAAAGATAGAATAACTTTTTTTATATTCACTTCATATACATAGTATTTCGTACAAGTATAACCATA
>NW_012033024.1:0-569 GCF_000956235.1 Wasmannia auropunctata | reverse complement strand
GCCTAAGTGACTGGAGTTCAGACGTGTGCTCTTCCGATCTATTCGAGCATATGTATATTTTTTTAAAGCATATAAATATTTCTAAAAATGCAATTTTGCACTTCGAAGACTTGAGGACATACATAGAATTTTATGAAAAGCAATAAAAAATTTCTAAAAATGCAATCTCTCACTTCGAAGACTCGAGGACATGTATATAATTTTTTTATAGCATATAACTATTTGTAAAGATACAATCTCTTATTTTGAATACTCGAGGGCATACTTATAATTTATTGAAAAGCAACAAGAAATTTCTGAAGATGCAATCTCTCACTTTGATTATTCGAGGGCATGTATACATATATATATGAGTAAAATTATAACAATTAACAAAAATTTTCAATTTAAAAGATCTTAAAATATCATCACTTAAATATATAAATATCTGATTTTAAATTCTAATATATATATGTATATATGAAATATAGAACTAATTAAATTAATAAAAAATGAATTTAATATTTGTCTAAAATATTTACTTTAATTCTATTTTGTTACATGTGATAATACGCACGTTCTAAAAGTAA
>NW_012033023.1:0-950 GCF_000956235.1 Wasmannia auropunctata | reverse complement strand
TGAGAAACGATATGAGGTCAGGATTTACGTTCTGTGGAATAACGTTTGAGGAGTATAGAGGACAAGCAACCGACCCTGAAGGAAACGTAAGAAGATTTATTGAAGGAAATACCGGCCATTGTTTTCCACTAGGAACAGCAAGCACATTTACGACATACTTTGCGCCAGCGGACTTTAATGAGACGGTAAATACACTAGGACAACCGTTATATGCAAAACAAGAGCCAAGAAGATTTGATAGAGGGACCGATTTACATACACAGTCAAATCCTTTACCAATGTGCCATCGTCCAGGGACATTAATCAAAGTCGTTGCAACATAACAATACTGGTAGAGCAACTACAAAGTGGTGAGGCATGAGAATGCTCTACCAGTATGCCCCTTCTTAGCGTGCATGTAGAGGTTAGTGCATAAAGGCAAGGTATGCAAGAAAAAATAAAAAGATTATTTGCAGATTGTTTTGCGCATCTAGGGCAGCAAGCGTTGTATGAATCAAAGGATAAGTCATACCTGGTACAGATATTAAAGCAACAGCCGGATAAATTATATGGAATTGGTGAAGGACAATTTGTAGGAGAAATTTTGAGTTTAGAAGTAAGTGTGTTTGATGTATTAAAGCCAATGGTAGGAGATACTTTTTCCATAGGTAGTTGTAGATACAGAGTACACTCACCGCCACTTAGGGACAAGTCTGGAATGATCTGGAAAATTCAAGCGTCGGGGGTGTGAATGCGTATCAACGTTGAGGTTAGCGGTAGCATTGAGAAGGTTATGCAAAGTATAGATGCTGAAAGGAAAAAAATGGAAAAAGCGACGGTGAGGGCATTAAACAAAACAGCACTATGGGTAAGATCGCAAACTGTCAAACAAGTAAGTGAAGAAAAGCAAATACCAAAAAAAGCAATGAGAAAAAAGTTAAGTGTGGATAAAAGATCGGAAGAGCACACGT
>NW_012033022.1:0-305 GCF_000956235.1 Wasmannia auropunctata | reverse complement strand
TGTGATATCAATCAATAAATGGCGCCAAGTTACAATCCCATAAAAATTACGTAATTTTGCCCAAACCAAGTAATATGTATCATTTGTATAAAAGGTTTGATATCAAAAACTGGCGCCAAGTTATGATTCCATAAGAATTACGTTTCACTACTCAATCACTTCAAGTCATATGTACATGACTTGTACAAATGTTTACCTTTACACAGTCAGCCCCAAATGACTTCTGACTGACTTTGACCTTAATCTTGACTCTTAAGGAGTGACTATCAAAAAGGTTTAGCCGTCGCTCGTTATTCGTTAAAAAG
>NW_012033021.1:0-704 GCF_000956235.1 Wasmannia auropunctata | reverse complement strand
TCAAATAAAAACATTCAATAAAAATTATTCAAAATTTATAAATTTTTCAAAATAACCTTTACTCTATTTCATTAAAACTTAAATTAAAATTTACCAAGCAAAATAAAATCAATAAAAATTAAATTATTTTGCAAAAAATAGAAATACAAAAAGGAAAATTACAAAGAAAATTACTAAGAAACCAATTGTTATTAAAAGATTTATACAGGGTGTCCCATTTTAATCGATCACCTCAAATATCTCTTGAACAGCGCATTTTAGGGAAAAATGTTTCAGACAAAAGTTTTGGGACTTCGAGGGGGACATAAGATGATAACATTGGTTTGACCCTGAGTGGCGTCGTCAAGGTCAGAACAAGGTCACTTTGAATTTTTTTAAATGGAACCTCCCCCATTTTTCATTAAATATTCTTGTAACATACTTCGAGAGCTTTTCAAAACAGATAAAATATTTTCTTTTAAAATAAATCTTGAATTATAAAGCTTGAAAGTTGGAGTACCGTCGGCATTAGCATCATCCAAGGTGTCCGAACACTAGCTAAAACCTTTTGAATGTTGTTCAGGTTCATGATCTAGACAACACATGTCAAGATCAAGGCCATTAAAGGTTATTGCTTTTACTTTTATTTGTGAAAATTATATTTATTTTTTTGAAAAAAAGACAAACAATTTTCCAACCTTCACATGTTTTATCAATGTTATGAT
>NW_012033020.1:0-446 GCF_000956235.1 Wasmannia auropunctata | reverse complement strand
CTAGTCGGATTCTTATAATTAATCATTGAATTTTTATTTTAAACTGTAGTTGAAAAAACATAAAAAAAGATAAATTCTAATCCAAAATATTCTATATAATTATTCTTTTATATTTTTATAATATAGGATATTAACTTTAAATTTAATAGACCAAGTAATTGAGCGACTGTGTAAAAATGATGGCTTTACGAAAAAAATATACAAGATATCCGTTGAAATAAATATTAAAATACATATAGCATAAAAATATCCAACTAATTACTCAAATAAAGCTTCAAATCGCTTGAAGACCGTACTATATATTAATAATTTAAGATATCCGTTGAAATAAATATTAAAATATGTAGGGAAGTTTTAATATTAATCCCGATATTTCTTTATAAGTTATATTTGATTTCTTTTTATTTATGTTACGCGCCGAATAGCGTTGAGAATTGCCTTTATCT
>NW_012033019.1:0-345 GCF_000956235.1 Wasmannia auropunctata | reverse complement strand
TATATTTATCAATATGGACGGAGCAAATCGGGAGCATTATTTTGAACTATTGATCGTTCAGAAATTTTTATCTTGCGGGCTAACTTCACGAGGGTGATAAGTTACGCCTTGAGATTTTGCTCAAGTATTGACTTGTTTCACGACTATAAATCGAAGCGCCATCTTAAGACTGTACTTAAGACGATCTTGAAAATAAGCCTTGACTATGAATACGGGCCATAGACGTTTTTCGTAAAAAATCGTTTTTTGGAATTTTTTAAAAAACTAAAAGGGAGCAATTTTTTATATTTATCAATATGGACGGAGCAAATCGGGAGCATTATTTTGAGCTATTAATCGTTCAGA
>NW_012033018.1:0-575 GCF_000956235.1 Wasmannia auropunctata | reverse complement strand
TCTATTTTTCTATTTATTTATAAATAAACACTGACACTTCTTCACTGTTTTGACGTCTTATTATACACTCCATGCCGATGCGTATGCGCACTTAATAAAAGCCCCTAGATTTTGGACAAAAACATTGTTTTTTTTATTTAAACAAAAATGCAAAGGTACATTTTATGAAATTGATTTATTCGAATAGAGCAAATAGGAAGCATTATTTAGAGACCTTATTTATTCCAAAATACCACCTTGGCAAAAAGTTATGACGTTTTTCGACGAAAAGTCCCTAGATTTATCACAAGAACGTTTCTTCTCGTTTACAAAAGAAACTATTAAAAATCAATTGATAACATTTATTGCTCCAAACGGAGCAAATTTGGAGCAAAATTTTAAGACCTCATTTGTTCAAAAATATCAATTAGATCAAAAGTTATGGACGTTTTTCGTAAAAAATCGTTTTTTGGATTTTTTTTAAACTAAAAAGGAGCAATTTTTTATATTTATCAATATGGACGGAGCAAATCGGGAGCATTATTTTGAGCTATTGATCGTTCAGAAATTTTCATCTTGCGGGCTAACTTCACGAG
>NW_012033017.1:0-744 GCF_000956235.1 Wasmannia auropunctata | reverse complement strand
TTTGTCTCGGGGTTGTAAAAAAATTGCTTTTGTTTTGGGTTTATGGAAATCCACTTAGAAAATTATCATGCAATCAATTAGCTAATATTTCTAAGTTGTTATTGAATCTAGCATGTGATATACCGATTGACTTTAATCGTAAACCTCACAGTCTCATTGAAGTCAAACGGTGGAAGGCAATAGAATTTCGACAGTTCCTTTTGTATACGGGCCCTATAGTTCTTAAATCTATAATTAGTCATGACAGATATGTAAATTTTCTATCTCTACACGTAGCCACTTTTATCTTATGTAAATCAAATTATAAGAAGTATTTAAAGTATACAAAATCTCTGATGCAGTATTTTGTCAAAACATTTATAATGTTGTATGGCAAGGATCAGGTTTCTCACAACGTACATAATTTATTACATATTTGTGATGATGTTGCAAGATTTGGACCATTAGATCAATTTAGTGCTTTTGTATTTGAAAATTATTTACACTCACTTAAGAAATTATTACGAAAACCCGAAAAACCTTGCAACAAATAATTCGTCGTAAATATGAATCAGATAATAATATTTTATTGAATGAAAATCAATCGCATTCTTTTCCAATTCTAAGAAAACAACATAATATGGGACTAATAATTAATAATATATCTTTTCTTGCACAATATAAAGAAATATCTTTAAGTAAATTTACATTAAGAATAATCAAACCGGATAATTGTTGTAGCACAGTTAATAATAAAATAATAAT
>NW_012033016.1:0-453 GCF_000956235.1 Wasmannia auropunctata | reverse complement strand
CATGAAAGATCAGTAGGATCGTTTTCTAATTCTAAAGTACCGATTTGGAAAGTAGAAATTTCAAGCTGTAAAGTTGAGCTTTTTTGAACATCTCGATACGATCATTTTTGACGAAGTTACACTCTCTAGAATTTTGCCTATTTTTGGAGGGTAGAATAAGTAATGCTTTAATTTTGTTGAGAAGTGTATTAGCATGTGTGTTTTAATCCGCGTGGAAAAGGAATTTTTATTCTATACGATTAATACGAAGTAATTAATAACCAACAAAAATAGTATTTTTGTCGGTAAAACAGACGACTATAGCATCCTCTTAAGGCAATGCCGGAAGGTCGGAAAAATTTGCACGAGGTCGATAAAACAGACTTTTCGGTGTTAGTAGTATCTCTAAATAAATTTCTTACAATCTCTTTTGTCTCACTCAAACACGTGCAATGTCCTTATCTAACTTATTAA
>NW_012033015.1:0-1851 GCF_000956235.1 Wasmannia auropunctata | reverse complement strand
GACGTGTGCTCTTCCGATCTTATGTATAGCCTTATTTGTTATTGTATGAAAAATTTCAAACTTGCAGTGTATTTTAAGCGTATCGGTGTAAATGTAATCAAGGTCTGAAGTTTCCATTAATAATGTCATATCCTCTATATGACCCGCAACTGTTTTTGATTGTACCAATTTAGGCGAATTCATCACAGTACATGAACCAAAAAATGGTGTATTAGTACGCATGTAAATTTGGGCATTTAGAGATTCAAACCAATTTTTTTCCACAGTACTGTTGGTATTACGACAATAATTACAGTAAAATGATCTATTAGTATGACAAGAATTACAGAATATATTTGATGTATTATTATTACCACTCAAAAGTTTGTCCTCATTTGGAGATTTAGATTTACGTATAATATTCATTTGAATCATGTATTTACCGTTTTCTGGAAATGGTGCAGAACATAATGTATCTAGAATTTTACAAACAAGCTTAAATTGATCGATTTTCCATGAATACTCGAATGTAGTCGATTCAATTTGTGTGGTAGAATAACTCTTGATATATGAAGGTAAAACTGATAAAGCCTGCTGCTTTTCTGAAGACTCCTCAGTAAAGACATTCTCAACTTGTTTTTCGTCAGAATTCTGAAAATAAGCAACTTACTTACAAATAATGAAAATGATAAAGATCAGAGTGTTTTAAAAATCTCTGCATCTTTTTTAGTAAAATATATCGAATTTATTTATAATTTTATACTTCATGCATTTTGATGTACTTTAATACTTATATTTTTTATAAGTGAAATTCTTTAAATGCTTTTCACATTACATGGTATATTAAATAAAATTATATCTTGAATTCTGTCAAATAATAGATAAGTCTGCAGTAAATTTTTTGCAGCATTAATTTTTTATTGCATTCAAATTACATATGCTAGTAAAAATTAGATTTGATGCATTTGGATGTATAAATTTTCTTCGTGATATATGCTTCAAAATATATTGAATTGTCATTTTGGGAAATGTCACAAATGCATTGATTCGCGTTTATACCAAATCTTACGTGCTTTCTAACGTTCTAATAATGTATAATACGTATATTCACAAATTTGAGAAGAAATGTTAAGAACTTACCTCTTTCCCTTCCATATTATGTGTTCGTTTTCTTCTAAAATGTTTTGATTGAGAAAAATTTCAAATTCTTTTGAAGATATGTCAACTTCGCTGATATTCCACACTCTGTTCAGATAATGATAATATTAGAATAATGCGTGTACAGAATACAGATATCGCACGGAAACTAATGAAATACATACGTCCTTTGTTAACTAGCTGTTATTTACGAAATAGTATATAATATATAAATACAACAATTTCGTCTATGAACAATGGCCGACAATGCGAATATTGCAAATAATGCGATGTAAGAAATGAGGCTCGCGCCCCTTCACGGTCTCTACGAAAAAGAACGCAGCTCACGCGATCACGTGTCATGTCCATGGTCATGTTATGAGGCCCCATCGAAAAGGAAGTGGAAGGGATATTCGCTATTCACACAAAGCCACCAGCGTCACCTTTATGTGCGCTCAACGTACGACTCATTTTTGCGTAGGCATCTGTTTAACTTTCTTTTCGACAGGACGTCTCTGACAACACTTATAACTGCAGAAATAACAACTATATGAAAATGACCATGGATACCTATGCTTTCTTTTGCCACAGAGCGTTGCAGAAATTTTCTTCCTTTGTTAATCTAAAAAGTAACGCCTTAATATTGGGTGTTCCAAAATGTACTGATAGCAATTAAAATCAATAGTATATGTAATGTGAATAAGATTTTTAATATTGTTAATAAATTTCATAGAA
>NW_012033014.1:0-1169 GCF_000956235.1 Wasmannia auropunctata | reverse complement strand
CGTCAGACTAAAAATTGAGATAATTGAGATTAGATTGGGATTTAACTAATTAGAAAAAACCAGTCTCAAATGAATCTAAAATTCCCATATTTCGGACTTTGCATCATAATATCGTAGGAAAAACAAAGAAAACCGAGTTATCGACTGACATACTTGGAACTTAACTGATTATTGAGAATCTCATATTTCAGGTGCTCGCAACGTAACGGCTCACAAGAAGAAACACAGCCAGTCTTGGCATATAATATATTATTTTATTACAATTAAAAATTGTTATCGTAATGTTATATATTATGTGTGAGCGTGTGCATGCGTGCGTGTGTACTCATGCGCATGCGTGTGTAATACACATAATTATAATACTAATTACCTATGTTGTACAGTTATGAACATATCGGTTGCGGCACTTTCTTTTTTTATAGATTTCAAAACGCACTAATATTTTGCAAATGCGGACGATTGGTGTTATATTGTCTCTATAGACTAAAGATAGTACATCATGGTTCGCATTTGCAAAATTATCTATAAAGTATATATTATGTATATTAAATATATATTAAAAATATAAAAAAAGTGTCGCAACCGATGTGTGCACGACTGTACATACCGTAAAAGTTGTCCATATATACACTTGCTTGTTGGTTCTCAGTGATAATTCATTTCAGTAATCTCGGAATTGTTAATGTATTGTTGTAACATTGCTTCTTAATCGCTTGATGTAACGTAAATGCTCTAATCAATTAGAAGCGTATGGATGACTATTTTGCTTCAATTAAACCATTGATGCTATAATTAATTATTACATGTTAATTTCTTGTTTAAAAAAAAACAATTATCTTGTAATAAAAATGTGTTTCCATGAAAGTAAATAATGATACCTCGGATTGTCCGTTCACGGAGAATCTTTTACTCGAAGAGAACTGCCTTGTTGTATATTATCCCGTTCTTCTATTTAATTTTTTTAGTGTGCTCATGACAGAAATTATGTAGCCTCTATCACATTGAAAGGTATAAGTAAAAATAAAGGACGCAATGTAGATAGATCTGGCATTTCATCTTTCTATTAAAATAAACGATTAATTATAATTAATAGTGTAATATATAAATTATAATTAATAATGTAATAATCTTTTTGACAGATCGGAAGAGCACACGTCTGAACTCCAGTC
>NW_012033013.1:0-365 GCF_000956235.1 Wasmannia auropunctata | reverse complement strand
CGATGTCAACAAATGTATAGCAAATATGCAACAACTCATGCAATGCATTAGTTTGCTTGATATAATGAATCCCGCTTGGTTATCTGGGTAATAATGTGTCAACAAAATTTTAATAACTTAATATTAAGTAATTTATTTTACAGATCCAAAATAAATTCAAAAATAAACATTAAATAGATATTAACTAAACGTTTAAAAAATATTTATTGAAATCATTTTCTCAAAATAAAAAATTAATAAAGAATATGTATTGAAAAAATATTAAATAAACATTATACAAATGTTTACTAAAATCATTTTCTAAAATGTAAGATTAATGACAAATAAATATTTAAAAAATATTTAATAAACATTTAAAAAATGTA
>NW_012033012.1:0-540 GCF_000956235.1 Wasmannia auropunctata | reverse complement strand
TGGCAAGAACAATTAAGTACTTGAAGGTTAAGTATCTTTCTATCTAATTATAATTAAAGAACAAAATTAAAAAACGAAATAATTAGTATATATAATATATATGTACATATATATGTATTACTTACATTTTTTGTCCAATTATTATATACTTACCAAACACACTAATTATCAATATTTAGAAAATATATATACCGTTTCAAAATACTAATTAATATATGAGACGCTTATTATGTTGCGGTAAAGATACACGTAGAATCGATCAGCGGTTATTTCTAGTCAAAACTATGAAACAGTTTATCATCAATCCATCCAAATAGGTGTGGGAATATGTATTGAGTCCTGAGAATTGCGGGATGCACACTTTTTGCAAGATATTATTACCTAACCTAACTTTTCGCGAAAAATACCGCGCAAATCTTCCATGCTGCGCAAACGCGCGCATTACGTAGGCTATCATTGGCTGACATAAATAAGCCGCATTTGCAAAGCCATGAGCGTATGCATTACAATTAATATATATACATATATTAATTTTATCGA
>NW_012033011.1:0-585 GCF_000956235.1 Wasmannia auropunctata | reverse complement strand
TTAAATTATTTTATTTTACTAACAACTGCAAATTTTTTGGCGCTAAATTTTGATAGCGAAACATTTGTACGGAGGACGCGTATACTTGGCGTTTTTTTACCTCTTTTTTTAAAAAGGTAATTTTATATAGATATATCTTTTTTTTAGTAACTTTTACCATTGATTAATATATTTCAATATTTACATTTGACAAGAAAGTAAAAATTTCAATAGATCTTCGTAATAGTTATTTTTACACTGCTACAACATACACGTTTAGTTTATGTATATGTATATTACTATTTAAATTACAACTTTGAATTTTTGACCAAAAGTAATTTCAACTTCATCTTTCTTTAATTTTGAATTATTTTTTAAATTATATTTAACAGTGGTAATATTAGTACAAGTAGTATTACAATTTGTACTACTTGTATATATTTTTTCCCAAATCATTATTAGAATCCATTTTTTTGCTGATTAGTTTTATTTTATCAATAATTTGTGAACAATATCTAAAGGAATTACATAAGCATTAAATTCTTTATTTTTATGTTGTACAGCGATTTGACAAATATCAAATGATTTTATTGAAAGTCCAGTAGT
>NW_012033010.1:0-365 GCF_000956235.1 Wasmannia auropunctata | reverse complement strand
TTTGAGTAATGAAACGTAATTTTTATAGAATTATAACTTGGTACCATTTATTGATATCAAATCTTTTGTACAAGTAATACACATTTTAGAAAATTATTTTATAAGATGTATTTTTCTACAAGTAATACATATTACTTAATTTTTTTAAATTATTTTATTTTACTAACAACTGCAAATTTTTGGCGCTAAATTTTGATAGCGAAACATTTGTACGGAGGACGCGTATACTTGGCGTTTTTTTACCTCTTTTTTTAAAAAGGTAATTTTATATAGATATATCTTTTTTTTAGTAACTTTTACCATTGATTAATATATTTCAATATTTACATTTGGCAAGAAAGTAAAAATTTCAATAGATCTTCGTA
>NW_012033009.1:0-374 GCF_000956235.1 Wasmannia auropunctata | reverse complement strand
TTTCAAACATTGTGTGCTGATTGGGTAGCGTGCTGCATCCAATTTCTATGTCGTTTCTAGAAACATTTTTTATTTTCGACTCAAAATAAAAAAGAAGTTAAAAAATATACTTATGGAATACTTTTTTAACTATCAAAAATTTTTTTTAACTATCAAGAATTCTTTTTTACTTCATTTTGAACAGATTACGCGAATTCGAAAAGAACTCAAGCAAGTGAATTCTTTTTGAAATCAAAATTATCAGTGGTGCTATTTGGGTAATAATGTGTCAACAAAATTTTAATAACTATTAAGTAATTTATTTTACAGATCCAAAATAAATTCAAAAATAAACATTAAATTAATATTAACTAAACATAAATATTAAAAATATT
>NW_012033008.1:0-536 GCF_000956235.1 Wasmannia auropunctata | reverse complement strand
ATGTGTTTTCAAAAATTGTAAACCTGCGTATAAATTGTAATTAATAAACAAAAATAATGCGAAATAGTGTTAAACACAAATTAAACTCTAGAAATAATAATATGTAATCGTAATAAAAAAAAATTTTTAAATTTTTTTCTCAGTGTATCTATGTATGTGGATAACTTCAACGTTAAAATAAACATTTTTTAAACATTAAAAAAATATTTCTTCAGACGTTAAAATAAATGTTTTTCAAACGTTAAAAAAATATTTCTTCAACGTTAAAATAAACGTTTTTTTAATGAAAAAAAGAGCACTTAACCCATTATTTAAATGATTTTAAAAATGTTTTTTAAATATTTTTTTAATATTTTTAAAAATATTTTTTCAAACATTGTGTGCTGATTGGGTAGCGTGCTGCATCCAATGTTTCTATGTCGTTTCTAGAAACATTTTTTATTTTCGACTCAAAGTCAAAAAGAAGTTAAAAAATATACTTATGGAATACTTTTTTAACTATCAAAAATTCTTTTTAACTATCAAGAATTCTTTTT
>NW_012033007.1:0-745 GCF_000956235.1 Wasmannia auropunctata | reverse complement strand
TCTCGATTTTTTGTGTTTTGGGAAAATGATCATATTTTTGTTTGCGATGAGATAGAAGGTAGGTATATTCGAGAAAAAGTTGCGCTAGGTTTTTATCTTTCCAACGGTTTATTTGGTTTCATGAAATTCGAAAAAATACGAGTTTTAGAGTCGTTTAAAAAAAAGGTGACCAAATTACGCTATACTCCCCTACTTATTTGCCTGTTCTAAATTTCCACATTGTAAATTAATCAGAGCCCTTATCTCATCTTCTTTACTCATATCATCCAAATTTTCTTCTTTCAGATACCTTGTCATACTCCCTAAAATTCCAATCTCCCTATACTTTCTGTTATATTTTGCTCTTTGAATTTTTCCTTCCTCTTCTTGCCTTTGTATATCCCTCTCCCTCGATATTAATTCATTTTCTATTCCCCTACTCTTATCCCTTTTTGTCTCCATTCCCACTATACTCCATCCGTTCCTATTATAGTAACTTTATTTTTCCATGCCGTACCTATCTTTCCATCCGAATGCTTCTTTCTCTTTTCAACATTCCAAAGCTATTTTACCTGCTCTTCCTTCTCTTATTCTTTCCTCATATCTCCTCGCTTTTATTCCTCACCCTATTTTAAGCTTATCCATCCTTAGCTCCCTAGATATAATATATCTTGGCGTACAGAACTTTAATCTAAAAGTCCATCTTACGTAATCAAACATAATTTTCTCAAGCTTCTCTTTTTCTTCCCAACCCCATATTTCAACT
>NW_012033006.1:0-716 GCF_000956235.1 Wasmannia auropunctata | reverse complement strand
GAATTGCATGTATTATATTTCCATGAGTTTATATATAAAAAACGGGCGCGCCAAGTATGCTGCTGCTGGAGATTTCTTCCTATCTTTGATTTTTCTGTCACGTAATTTGCTACTTGTTATCGAAATCTCTTTTTAATTTCTGCGGTCTTCATTACGTTATCTATTGCATTTCTTGTTATTATTTTTTACTTGTACATTGAAAATAATACAACTCGGATTTTATTTGTTTAATTTGATACAATATTTTTTTCGAGATATATTATTTTTTTTAGTTTTTAATTCAATTACAATAAATATACTTGAAATAATATTTTGATTTTACTTCTTTTGGTAGTATTATATTTTTAATTTATTAAATCACATTTTTTTAAAATCATGAATACGTTAGAGATAATACAACTTGGATTTTGTTTGTTTAATTTGATAATAGTTTTTAATAATGACAATAGTTTTTTTTCGGGGTATATTAATTGCAAAATAATTTTGCGTGGTTGTTATATACTGAAGATAATGCCACTTAGGTTTTTTTATGATTTAACAACAGTTTCTTTTTCAAAGTCGTATTATATATTTAAGATGATACAAAGGTCTAATTTTTTTCAATTTGATACAATTTTTTCGAAGTAAAAACGTTAAAAAATATACTTGGTTTTTTTTACATTTTCAATGTCTTTTCTCCACGGATTGACTTTGCTCGACTTCGTTTAGTTCACACT
>NW_012033005.1:0-380 GCF_000956235.1 Wasmannia auropunctata | reverse complement strand
TCAGAAACTTTCAAAAACTCCCACAACTAAACGGTTGCAGATAGAGCCATGGTGAAGAGGACCTTTTTTGTTCCTCTCGACGAGTTCTATAAGGGAAAAATACCAAACCTAAAAAAATCCCAAAAAACCTTTTTTGTCAACATAAAAAGTCCTGTAACTTTTAAACGGCAACAGATACAAGGTTGGCGCATAGGACCTTTTTGTAGGGCTCGTCGAGATCTATAAGAAACCACCTTTGCATGTTTCAAAATACGAAATTTTTCAATGTTCAAAATTTTCAAAAAAGTCCCCAGGGCGAACTGAGATAGCTACGGCACTTTGACTTGTGGGAGGTGATAGAGGGGGTCGTCCTCTGTCGATAAAAACTCCCAATTCAATAG
>NW_012033004.1:0-500 GCF_000956235.1 Wasmannia auropunctata | reverse complement strand
AAGTTTTGAAATATAGTTTAAAACAAGCATATCATTTTCATTTGAATATGATGGTAATATCATTTGTACAGGTTCATTAAAATTTGTTAATTCATTTTTATTAGAGAGAACAGTTGTTTCCAATTTTGGTTTATCATATTTCTTTAACACATTAATTTTTTTATCATTTTTAATGAAACAATTATTTAAATGTCGTTTTAATGCTTTAATTGAATTAAATGATCGATGACAATTGATTTTTCCACATAGAAATGTATCTTGAAACTTGTGAGTAGTATGCATATGATTGAAAAAACTATCTTTTGAAGAAAAATTTCTATTGCAATGTTTACAATGCATGATAATAGTAGTATTAATATCAAATTTTTAAACTTTATCTTAATTATATAAACTTTATTTAACATTAATTTGTGCATTTACTTTAGATGCAATGTTAATAATATTTGGAATATTTTCAAAAACTGTTTTAATATTATATATACTTATTTGAATAAACAACC
>NW_012033003.1:0-514 GCF_000956235.1 Wasmannia auropunctata | reverse complement strand
GTGTGCTCTTCCGATCTTGGAAACAACTGTTCTCTCTAATAAAGATGAATTAACAAATTTTAATTTTGTACAGGTTCATTAAAATTTGTTAATTCATCTTTATTAGAGAGAACAGTTGTTTCCAGTTTTGGTTTATCATATTTCTTTAACATATTAATTTTTTTATCATTTTTAATGAAACATAATTGTTTCATTAAAATTTGTTAATTCATCTTTATTAGAGAGAACAGTTGTTTCCAGTTTTGGTTTATCATATTTCTTTAACATATTAATTTTTTTATCATTTTTAATGAAACATAATTGTTTCATTATATTTATCAGAAGGTTTGCAACTAGTTCAGAAGTATTTTCTATAATAGTTTGAATAACAGAACGAGGAATTGCATTATTATTGTGAAGTTTTGAAATATAGTTTCAAACAAGCATCATTTTCATTTGAATATGATGGTAATATCATTTGTACAGGTTCATTAAAATTTGTTAATTCATCTTTATTAGAGAGAACAGTTGTTTC
>NW_012033002.1:0-647 GCF_000956235.1 Wasmannia auropunctata | reverse complement strand
TAATTTAATCCTTTGCACGCGGGGTGTCATATCCAGTTACCGCGAGAAATTATGATGAAGAAAGCGGTCGCAAACGTGCAATCTACGGACAATGCATGTTTCGCGTTGTCGGTGATGGCCGCTCTATATCCAGCTAAAAGTCACGCGGAACGGGAATCGTCGTATCCGCATTATAAAATCTGTGTTAAATCTCAAAGACATTGAATTTCCAATGACGTTAAATCAAATAAAAAAAGTTTGAAAATCTCAACGCAACCTCCATCAACATATATACCATCAAAAACAAGGAACAAGTATCGATCCTACCGATTCGCCTCGCTGACACGAAGAAGGAGAAGCATGTCAACCTACTGTACGTGGAGAAAGATGGAGAATGATGTGGGACATTTCACATGGATTAAGAATTTGTCTCGCCTCGTGAGCTCGCAACTGAGCAAGAAAGAGCACAAGAAATACATTTGCGATAGGTATGTATAATAAAAATAAAAAAAAATTTTTTTGAAATAAAAATAAAAAATTTAACAATGTAAATGAAATAAATTGGTTTTTTCAGATGCCTGCACTATTTTAGTTCAAACGAAAAGTTGGAGGTCTACACCTGTGGAGAGATGAACGAATGCGCGATCAGGTTACCGAGCGAAGACGAC
>NW_012033001.1:0-704 GCF_000956235.1 Wasmannia auropunctata | reverse complement strand
CCTCCTGTCCACCGAATCTAACGCTTGGAAGTTTACAAATAGAGCTACCAATTTCCCTCTTGTCTTCCACCTGTCTGTTTATTGTAAGTAGTTTAATACTTTGATGTTATTAATTGTACCCATCCCTTTTCTGAACCCTGTTTGATTCGGCGGAATTATACCCTTTCTCTCAACTTCCTTCTTTAATCTATCTTCTAAAACTGCTGTGTATTTTTTGTACACAGACGGCATCACTGTCATCCCCCCTATAATTTCGCACCTCTCTTGTCTCCTTTCCAACAATGGCACCACTATCTCCTCTCTCCAATCTTTTGGCTAACCTTCTCTATTCCATACTCTACTACACAACCTAACTCCTATACCTAACCTAATCTTCTAACTCATCCCCATCATATTTCCATACTCCTCCTGGTATTCCGTCGATATTCACTGCCTTTCCATCTTTAATATTTTTTTTTATTCTCCTAATTTCTTCCTTGCCCAGCTCCGTCTCCTCTCCTACACTATCCTCTTGTTCTACTTCTCTTACCACTCTTCCCTTCACTCCTCCCAACAGATCCCTAGAATATTCATTCCATTTCATTCATATCTTCCATCTTAATATTCTCATTGATTCTCATCTATTTTTTTTCTTTTCTTGTTTACAATCCTTTACACCTTACTTTCAGTTTTTGCTTCCTCTACCTCTCTTTCCCGTTTCCTAT
>NW_012033000.1:0-382 GCF_000956235.1 Wasmannia auropunctata | reverse complement strand
GGAGAGAGCTAGAAATGTATATATTCTACCTATATTTACACCTCTCTTTCTCTCTCTCTCTCTCTCTCGATATTTTATTCATAAAATCTGTAGCAATATTATCTCGATATGAATATGTCGAATAAATTATTTTTTACTTTTTTTATTTCTTTATATCTCCATAAAATATAAAAAAATATTTAAATAATGCAAGATTTGTAAAATATATATACGCATTTAAAAATTATTTATTTTACAAAATGTATCTAATTGTTTAAGAGAATTGTAAAGCATGTGCAACAGTCATTTTGCAGTCTAATAATACAAAATTTAACTTGTTAGGCGAAAATGTATTAAAATTGGCTTGCAGTCCATATCAATTCCCAGATTTTATATAATGATA
>NW_012032999.1:0-335 GCF_000956235.1 Wasmannia auropunctata | reverse complement strand
TATCCCCTGTGTGCCTTGTCGACTCAGTTTGAAAATTTTGAAAATTGAAAAATTTCGTATTTTGATAAATCCAAAGGTGGTTTCTTATAGATCTCGACGAGCCCTACAAAAAAGGTCCTATGCACCAACCTTGTATCTGTTGCGGCTTAAAAGTTACAGGACTTTTTATGTTCCAAAAAAAGGTTTTTTTTGGATTTTTTTAGGTTTGGTATTTTTCCCTTATAGAACTCGTCGAGAGGAACAAAAAAGGTCCTCTTCACCATGGCTCTATCTGCAACCGTTTAGTTGTGGGAGTTTTTGAAAGTTTCTGAAAAGTCAAAAACGACAGATCGACA
>NW_012032998.1:0-1204 GCF_000956235.1 Wasmannia auropunctata | reverse complement strand
TGGCAGATATCTTTGAAAATTTTCGCGATAGTTGCGTCGGAAGTTATGGACTTGACCCCGCATACTATTATACTCTACCCGGATTTACGTGGGACGCGATGTTGAAACATACGCGAATCAATTTTGAATTGCTGACTGACATAGATATGGTCATGTTCGTCGAACGCGGTATACGCGGCGGTCTGAGTCAATGTTCCAAGAGATACGCGCAAGCCAACAATAAATACATGTAGTCATACGATCCATCGAAACCGTCGTCGTACTTAATGTATTTCGATGTAAACAATTTATACGGCTGGGCAATGTGTCAACCATTACCGTACAGAGATTTTCAATAAGTCAACGACGTAACAAATTTTAATGTTATGGATGTTGCGTTAGATTCCCCGATAGGCTACATTCTAGAGGTAGATTTGGAATATCCGCAAAATTTTCACGACGCGCACACTGACCTACCGTTCTACCGTCCGACGCGCAATAAGCCGCCCGGCAAGCGGCAAAACAAGCTCCTCGCAACCGTATATGATAAGAAGCGTTACGTCATACATTATCGCACTCTGCAACAGTGCACTCGTCACGGCCTCCGTATCGCAAAGATTCATCGCGTATTGCAATTCGCGCAATCCCCATAGCTTCGTGATTATATCGAGCTAAATACGAAATTTCGAACGTTAGCCACAAACGATTTTGAAAAGAATTTGTACAAATTAATGAATAATGCAGTATTTGGCAAAACCATGGAAAATGTGCGCAATCACGTCGATGTGCGGCTTTTAACAAAATGGGAAGGTAGATTTGATGCGGAGGCAATGATCGCGAAACCGAATTTTCACCGTCGTAGCGTTTTTTCGGAGAACCTGGTCGCGATAAAAATGCGCAAACTCGAGGTCAAGTTTAACAAACCAATCTACGTGGGTATGTGTATCCTCGACATATCCAAGACTTGTCAGTACGAATTTCAACACGACTATATGCTACCTTCTTTTCAAGAAAAATGTAAAGTAATGTACACCGATACTGATAGTCTAATTTACCACATTGAATGCGACGATGTTTATAAAATTATGAAGCGTGACATTAGGAAATTTGATACGAGCGATTACGCGGTTGATAATGTGTACGGTATTCCGCTCGCTAATAAAAAGGTTCCGGGCCCAATGAAGGACGAAAACAATGGCGCAATCATAGATCGGAAGAGCACACG
>NW_012032997.1:0-410 GCF_000956235.1 Wasmannia auropunctata | reverse complement strand
TCAATCTTCTTACAAGAAAAGGTGTATTTCCACACGAGTACATTGACTGTGTCGAAAAATAGAATGATAAATGTTTACCATCGCGCGAATCGTTCTACAGTTCATTGACAGGTGACACCGTATCCGAGAGCGATTACGCGCACGCATGCACGGTGTGTCGGCGATTCTCTATCCAAACGTTCGGCGAGTACAGCGATCTATTTAAAAACAGACGTCTCGTTATTGGCAGATATATTCGAAAATTTTCGCAATAGTTGCGTCGGAAGTTATGGACTTGACCCCGCATACTATTATACTCTACCCGGATTTACGTGGGACGCGATGTTAAAACATACGCGAATCAATTTTGAATTGCTGACTGACATAGATATGGTCATGTTCGTCGAACGCGGTATACGCGGCGGTCTGAG
>NW_012032996.1:0-432 GCF_000956235.1 Wasmannia auropunctata | reverse complement strand
TGGTCGTGTGGCACTCTCCAAGCGATCTGCAACAACGAGAAAGGAAGGAGATCGTTAAACAAATACAAAAAACATAATGTTTGATGCGTATTGTGACGGGACGTTTTGCGACAACGTCCGTCACAAGGGCTCATTAGCCCGACCGTACTGGCTAGGTGGATCCTGCGTCATCCGATTTTCGAGGGCGAGCGCATCTACAATTGTGCCACGTTTCGCGACTTAAGATTTTTGTACTAGACTAAGCATTTAGGGCGTGCACGACGGAGATGAGCCAGAACTGGCGACTCTTTGGAATAGCTTGGGGGTGAAGCGTCGTCTCACCGGATTCAAGCCACGGGGACTCCAATGACGGGAGGCTACCAGAACCTACACCCCGAGCGACACGGGAGCACAGGTCACGCAATTACGCTTTCTTTTTCTTTCCTCACGGAG
>NW_012032995.1:0-1094 GCF_000956235.1 Wasmannia auropunctata | reverse complement strand
TCACACTTGACAAAAATCCTTGAATTAAACGTAATTGAGCATTTTCCTCAAGATTCACGTTATGGAACTTTTCAAACTATACTTCCATTAGATGTAATTACAGTAAAAGAGCGTGAAGCAGCTCGTAAACGTGCAAAACGAGCAAATGAGACAGCTCAACAGAAATCAAATCGTTTAGAAAAGAGACGTTTAAAGAGTCAAAATAATCAAAAAAATAATCACACTGAAGATAGATATTGCTATCAAGAAAATATGAAAAATAATTATGGTAAAAGAAAATGTCAATATCAGGAAGAATCAGAAAATAATTGTGCTAAACGACAATATCGTTACAAATACAATGTTTCTGAAATGTGTATAAAGATGAAGAAAGAGGTAGTTTTGGAGCCTTCTGATAAAAATATAGTTATTCGCGGCGAATGGTTGACAGATGTACACATGGATTGTTTTAATTATCTTCTAGAAAACTGTTCATATTATAAACCTGTTGAAACATGGCGGTTACAATGTCTCGATACAGTACAACCTGTGCCAACAAATAAAAAGCATATACAAATATTACATGCTTCGTCAGGTTCATTGGATGGACATTGGGTGTGCAGCTATTATGACACAAAGAACATATTTATTTACGATTCATTAAATAATAAGAAACTGCACGAACATCATAAACAATTCTTGGCAAGATTATTTCCAACTTATAATTTTGATAAACATACTGTAAAGTTTCCTACTGTACAACATCAACCAAACAGTGATGACTGCGGTGTTTTTGCAATAGCTTTTGCAACTTCCTTGTTATTTAATATTAAACCAGATAAAGTAAAATATGACCATAGATTGATGAGTTCACATTTGATAAAAATTCTTGAATCAAACGTAATTGAGCATTTTCCTCAAGATTCACGTTATGGAACTTGTCAAAATATACTTCCATTAAACGTTATTAGAATAAAAGAGCGTGAAGCAGCTCGTAAACGTGCAAAACGAGCAAATGAGACAGCTGCACAGAAATCGAATCGCTTAGAAAGGAGACGTTTAAAGAGGCAAAACAATTTAGAAAATATTCGCGCTAAAGAAAAATATTGGTACTG
>NW_012032994.1:0-977 GCF_000956235.1 Wasmannia auropunctata | reverse complement strand
TCAACAACTAACATTTTTTAACGTTACAGAAAAATAGAGAGTTGTTAAATTTTATATTGCTAAAGTGTTTTCTATATATACACATAATTCTTTAAGATCCCGCTATTATCGGGTCCGACTCATCTCGAACAGTTGGTACCCGAGAAATATTTGTACCCGTACGTATAATAAGCTATGACGCATGTATTTTATTATTATTAAATATATTCCTTCGTAACCATTTTCGGTAAGATTCTATAAAAATCTTATTTTATAAGACTCATCTATCTATGGATTTTTCAATAGGAAGAGATCATTTTTAATAATGAGAGAACATATTTTTTTGCACACAAATTTTAATAGTGCATATCAAAGATGTGATAAAAATTATCAAAGGTATGGCTTCTGTTATTGCTGCCAAAATTATTGGAAACGGTTTTAAAGAAATTTATTCCTTCCTGTAACAGAACCGCTTTGACGGATCACTTAACTTTTCTTTTTGAGAATAGATTTTGCAGAATGCGTTTAGAACATGTTAAGTTTGTTTTCCACCATGTGAAGATTGTTCTTCTTTGTATCGATACTAATCAGCGTACTATTCGGCGGAAGAACTTTAATATGATCAAATTGTTGGTTATTCATCCCTAAACGCGATAAAAATGTAGTCATTTCTCTTTGTCTTTTAAGGTTTGTAGAACTTTAAAAAATAACGCTTTAAAAGTAGCCATTTGTATACGTATATTGATAAATCGTTTAATTCATACATTATCGAAATTATGTATAAACGTGCTTTTGTGAAAAGTACAAAATATAGAATCATATTTATTCTTTTAATGAATATTAATAATTATAAAGAATTCTTTATATTGACATTTTACATCTTTTTCGGAAAATAGTATCGAAAGTATTATTAATCGTTGTTCTAAGCAGTAACTTTTTGACTAATAATTTGATCATTGGCTTATTCTAAAGCTTTGTTTATTTTTATGTGTGTTAAA
>NW_012032993.1:0-344 GCF_000956235.1 Wasmannia auropunctata | reverse complement strand
ATTATAACTTGGCGCTATTCATTGATATCAAATCTTTTTTACAAATGATACACATATTACTTTGATTGTAAGATAATGCAATTTTTATGGGATTATAACTTGGTGCTATTTATTGATATCAAATCTTTTATTATAATATAAATGATATACATATCATTTGAGTTGTAAGGTAGATATCACTCGGGTTGCTGTAAGGTAACGCAATTTTTATGAAATTAAAACATGGCGCCATTTATTGATATCAAATCTTTCATATAAGTAATATACTTATAATTTCAGTATGGTAATGCAATTTTTATGGAATTCTAACTTGGCGTCACATATTGCTGTCTCTTATACACATC
>NW_012032992.1:0-533 GCF_000956235.1 Wasmannia auropunctata | reverse complement strand
GCAATCTCTAATTTCGTAAGACTCGAAGAAATATATATATATATATATATATATATCTATATAATGTGTTTAAAACAAAGAGATATTCTATAATAAGGCAATCTCTCATTTGAAAAATTCGACAACATGTATATTATGTTTTTAAAGCAAAAAAATATTTCTAAAAATGCAATCTCTTATTTTGGAGACTCCAGGTTATGTATATAATTTTTTTAAAGATTATAAATATTTCTAAAAATGCAATTTCTCTTTTTCGAATATTTCGAGGACATGGATATGATTTTATTAAAGGAAATAAATAATTTTTAAAAAATCTCTCTTTTTGAAAACTCGAGGACATATATATAATTTTTATAAAGCATAGAAATATTTCTAAAAATACAACGTCTCACTTCGAGGATATGTATATGATTTTTTTATAGCAAAGAAATATTTCTAAAAATACAATTTCTTCTTTCGAAGACTCGAGCACACGTATATAATATTTTTAAAGCAAAAGATCGGAAGAGCACACGTCTGAACTCCAGTCACTT
>NW_012032991.1:0-531 GCF_000956235.1 Wasmannia auropunctata | reverse complement strand
TTATAATCTCTCACTTCGAACACTCGAGGACATGTATATAATGTTTTTAAAGCAAAGGAATAGTTCTGTAAAATGTAATCTGTTACTTCGAAGACTCGAGGACATCTATATAATTATTTTAAAGCAAATAAATATTTCTAAAAATGCAATCTCTCACTTCGTAGACTCGAGGACCGGCACATAGTTTTATTAAAGCAAATAAATATTTCTAAAAACAATCACTCACTCCGAAAATTCGAGCTTATGTGTATAATATTTTTAAAGCATATAAATATTTGTAAAAATGCAATTTTTCACTTGGAAGACTTAAGGACATACATTGAATTTCTTGAAAAGCAATAAGAAATTTTTAATAATGTAATCCCTCACTTCGAAGACTCGAGGACACGTATATAATGTTTTTAAAGCAAAGAAATATTTCTGAAAATGCAATCTCTAATTTCGAAGACTCGAAGAAATATATATATATATATATATATATATATCTATATAATGTGTTTAAAACAAAGAGATATTCTATAATAAGGCAAT
>NW_012032990.1:0-472 GCF_000956235.1 Wasmannia auropunctata | reverse complement strand
AAAATATAATTGATAAAAAATTAATTGTTATCAATTAATTGTTATCAATTAATTGATGATTCAATCGATTATTGTTTAATTAATTAATTAATCCCTCCTTGACCTACATTCTCCCCATCCTTCCTCCTTGACCTACATTCCCCCCACCCTTGACCTTGACCTACATTTGATGTAGAATCCCCCTAGTATACCTACTATAGTACTTTGCGTCCATTAAATGTTCATTAAATGCCTGTTAAAAATATTTACAAAATAATTTTACCTAAAATCCTATCTAAAGTAATCTTTTTATTTAGTACATCTTACTAAATAAAAGGATTTCCATAAATGAACTTTGGCTTTTAACAATATTTCTAAATAAATTTGAGCGTCCGATTGTAATAAATACTCGAATCGTGCATCGGTAAGTACAAAAGTAATGTAAAACTGAGCAGACTGAAGCGTCGTGTGTTCTTTTTCTTGCGACCGACGA
>NW_012032989.1:0-874 GCF_000956235.1 Wasmannia auropunctata | reverse complement strand
TGCAAATACTTTTTGAGAATTATTCTATCATTTATTTTATGTTAATATAATGTATTTATAATACTTTGAAAATCATATATAATTGTTTTTCAAAAATAATATATTAGAATTATATAAAGTTTTTGTTATTATAATATTTTTAATACAATGTGTGTTCAATAGTTAGAAATTGTTTATAATTTTTATTTTAAAACAATATTGGAATTTATATAAAATATTATATATAATTTTTTAATATTATAATTATTATATAATTATTATATTACTATTATACAATTTTATTATTTATATAATTTTTTAATTATATTATTATTATATAATTTTTTAATATTATATATAATTTTTTGTTACGTGCATATATACATATATACACAGGGTGTCCAGTAAATCGCTGGCAATACTTTGGGAGGTGATTCGGGACCCAAAAAGAAAGAAAAAAGTTATACATAGGTCCGGAAATAAGCCGTTTCCGAGTTATAACTAGTTTTATGTTTAAAAAATTGTAATTTATTTTCCATAATCATAATTATAGCATCAATCACAATTTATAATACTGATCATAATTAGTTATAATAATTCATTTTTTTTGGATTTACCATGTAGAGGCACAGTTAATCTGTTTAGCATTTTTCTTTTTTAATTTTTTAATTTTTAATTTTTCTTCTCAATTTTTTGATATTTATATATATATTATTTTTAGGATAAAGAATAAACATAAACAGGCATTTAAAACGAATCAAATAAGATGTTCAAAATAATCATCTTCAGCACGAATGCTTGAATTATTCCTTTATTCTCCTATCTCCCAAAGTATTGTAGGCGATTTACTGGGCACCCTGTATATATGTGTATAATATCGGAAGAGCACACGTCT
>NW_012032988.1:0-376 GCF_000956235.1 Wasmannia auropunctata | reverse complement strand
TATAGGGTCAAAGCCGCATTCGAAGGGCGAAGATTTTTCTCGGTCAGATAATGTTGTTTTTGATAGAATAAAGTTTAAAAATAATATTAAAGAGGATAATAATCAAATAATTATTAAAAGATAAAAAAATTAATTATTATTTATATTAATTTTAGTTATTAAATATTTTAATTGGAAATTAAATGTAATTTTTTATACTATATAAATTTAAAAAGTTTTATAATTTAATTAAAATCTTCATCAGTAAATAGAGAGGTATAAAAATAATCAAACAACATCTACGAAATGTCAGTATCAGGCTGCTCCCTCAAATCCAAAATGATGTGAGGAAGAAAAAAGATCGGAAGAGCACACGTCTGAACTCCAGTCACTTAGG
>NW_012032987.1:0-332 GCF_000956235.1 Wasmannia auropunctata | reverse complement strand
TATTGAATTTTAAAGTTAGGAAGATTAAGGGGATTAGTAAGGTAATTTCAATGTCAAAAATTAAAAAAATTAAACTAATAATAAAAAATTGGACTCTGAAAGGTATGTGATTATTAGAAATAGGGTCAAAGCCGCATTCGAAGGGCGAAGATTTTTCTCGGTCAGATAATGTTGTTTTTGATAGAATAAAGTTTAAAAATAATATTAAAGAGGATAATAATCAAATAATTATTAAAAGATAAAAAAATTAATTATTATTTATATTAATTTTAGTTATTAAATATTTTAATTGGAAATTAAATGTAATTTTTTATACTATATAAATTTAAAAA
>NW_012032986.1:0-525 GCF_000956235.1 Wasmannia auropunctata | reverse complement strand
TACTTCTAAAGACATGTATTATTAAAGTCTTAAAACGAATTTTGTATTACTTTTATTGTTTTCCTAAAAAAAATTCCTAAAGTTACTTATGATTTTTAGGCGCTCAAGGTGGTGTAACCCCTTAACTGCATATTATATCTATCGAAGTGAAAAAGATCATTTTTGTTTTAATGTTGAATAATTCGGTGAAAAAAATTTTGTTAAGCGTTTAACAAAAAAACAAATTAAAGAAAAAGATTTATTCATTCTTTTGAAAATTGTACACAGCGTTTGTGTGCAATATTTATTTTATGCTATGAAACTTTGCAAAGTTTTAAAAAAATTTGCGATTTGTATTTATGCGATTCCGAAAAAAATCAGTTTTCTATAAAGTGTCAACTTAAAAAGTTGAGGAAGCAATTCAAGCTGTAAAATACTTTTCAAAATATCTAATTATTACGATCATTTTTGACGAAGTTACTCTATTTTAAAATTTGCCTATTTTTAGAGGATAGAAGGTGATCCTTTAATTTTGTGGAGTAGTAT
>NW_012032985.1:0-408 GCF_000956235.1 Wasmannia auropunctata | reverse complement strand
AAAAANACGTTTCACTTGGGTTTTATGTTTTATTAGAGATACTATCCCACTTGAATGTTATTTTTAAAAAATAGTATAACAATTCATTTTCAAGATAACGAGATTCTCTTTGTAATTAGACGCAATTTAAAACTTTAATACCTCCTTTGAAAATAAATGTAACTTGAGGGATTATAACTTGGGATCACTTATTAAGAACAATCCATATCAAATTCAATATTAAATTTTGTATACAAATGATATACATACATATGTGACTTAAGTAGGATAACGTAACGTAATTTTTATGGGATTATAACTTGGCGCCATTTATTGATATCAAATCTTTCATATAAGTAATATACTTATAATTTCAGTAAGGTAATGCAAAGATCGGAAGAGCACACGTCTGAACTCCAGTCACTTAGG
>NW_012032984.1:0-460 GCF_000956235.1 Wasmannia auropunctata | reverse complement strand
ACAATACTTTGATTGAGTAAGGTAACGCAATTTTGTTATGTAATAATATTTTGAAGAATAAAACAATTACTACCACTTGAATAGCAATCGAAAGAGTCCTGAATGGTTCAAAAATACGTTTCACTTGGGTTTTATTGTTTTATTAGAGATACTATCCCACTTGAATGTTATTTTTAAAAAATAGTATAACAATTCATTTTCAAGATAACGAGATTCTCTTTGTAATTAGCGCAATTTAAAACTTTAATACCTCCTTTGAAAATAAATGTAACTTGAGGGATTATAACTTGGGATCACTTATTAAGAACAATCCATATCAAATTCAATATTAAATTTTGTATACAAATGATATACATACATATGTGACTTAAGTAGGATAACGTAACATAATTTTTATGGGATTATAACTTGGCGCCATTTATTGATATCAAATCTTTCATATAAGTAATATACTTATAAG
>NW_012032983.1:0-366 GCF_000956235.1 Wasmannia auropunctata | reverse complement strand
TAATATTTCTTTGCTATAAAAAAATCATATACATATCCTCGAAGTGAGACGTTGTATTTTTAGAAATATTTCTATGCTTTATAAAAATTATATATATGTCCTCGAGTTTTCAAAAAGAGAAATTTTTAAAATTATTTATTTCCTTTAATAAAATCATATCCATGTCCTCGAATATTCCAAAAGAGAAATTACATTTTTAGAAATATTTATAATCTTTAAAAAAATTATATACATAACCTGCAGTCTCCAAAATAAGAGATTGCATTTTTAGAAATATCTTTTTGCTTTAAAAACATAATATACATGTTGTCGAATTTTTCAAATGAGAGATTGCCTTTTTACGAATATCTCTTTGATTAAACACAA
>NW_012032982.1:0-355 GCF_000956235.1 Wasmannia auropunctata | reverse complement strand
TACGAGATGCCTAAGTGACTGGAGTTCAGACGTGTGCTCTTCCGATCTAGTAAGAAATAATATTTTTAATCATTTTTATTACTTTTATAATTATATGCATATCCTCGAGTGTTCGAAGTGAGAGATTGCATTTTTTGAAATATTTGTTTGCTTTAAAAATATTATATACGTGTGCTCGAGTCTTCGAAAGAAGAAATTGTATTTTTAGAAATATTTCTTTGCTATAAAAAAATCATATACATATCCTCGAAGTGAGACGTTGTATTTTTAGAAATATTTCTATGCTTTATAAAAATTATATATATGTCCTCGAGTTTTCAAAAAGAGAAATTTTTAAATTATTTATTTCCTTTAA
>NW_012032981.1:0-732 GCF_000956235.1 Wasmannia auropunctata | reverse complement strand
CAATGTATAAGACGTCTTTTAGATATTCTTTAGATAGTTCTTGCAGCAGCGTCTAAAAAACATCTAAAAGACGTCTTAAAGACGTCTTATGCGTCAATTTTAAACTTTGTGCTATCTGCGATATTATTACTTCTAAGAATCTTAATTCGTTATAAAACAGTTATAGTTTAGATAGCTCTGCGCATTTTTATTTAATTTAAATATTCGCGGTTTGGCTAATCACATTTTGTTTTGTTTGTATTTTGCTTATTTTTTTATTACAAAAAATTATTAATTAGCTTATAGAAGCAGACATACAGCTATTTATTTATTTATCAAATAATTGAATGTAATCAATAGAATCGAAAGATAAAAAACGAAACACTATCGCTTTTCCTTAATTATTTAGTGTGTTATACTTATTTGTATTATACCGTCATCATTTTGATTAACAATCAGATTTTTATATGTTAATATTTATAAAAAATATATATTTTTATCTTTTTGATAACTTTATTGATCTGATTTATCATGGATAATGTAGTCATGAATATCATTAGTCATGGATCATCACGAAGTGTTCTGCAATTCCCGATCACAAAAGTCAAACAACGTTGGTGGCGGTTATAGCTTGGGTGACCGTTTAGATTTCGATATAGTTTGCGAAAAATGATCCGCTTGAAAACAACTCAAATTTTTTTTTAATGTTTTGTGATTATTTTTATGCTGTTTGTGTGAAATTATATATACGAT
>NW_012032980.1:0-305 GCF_000956235.1 Wasmannia auropunctata | reverse complement strand
TCCACTTGACTCCACGTGAATAACTGTGTTTGCAACGGAGATAGTATGACGTCAATTGATCTTTAAAACTTACGTCATCCAAAGGAAATATTTTGGTTAGAATTATATGCAAAAATCTCGTGAGTCGAAGAAGTCTGCAAAAATCACTAGAGAGGGAAAGTCACAAAATAAAGTCGCAATCTGCAAATATATAAATTATATTTTTCGTAGCGTACAAAAGCGTACATTTTTATAACATATAGTTTAATACTTTTAAATTATTATGAGACTATAAATGAAAATTGCCTCTTACATCAGTCAGTGTT
>NW_012032979.1:0-308 GCF_000956235.1 Wasmannia auropunctata | reverse complement strand
CTTTGGATGACGTAAGTTTTAAAGATCAATTGACGTTATACTATCTCCGTTGCAAACACAGTTATTCACGTGGAGTCAAGTGGAAATCAATTACTCATTTTCTCAGAGCCTGACGGTCCGATAAATCCTATATCGGACCATCAGGCTCTGAGAAAATGAGTAATTGATTTCCACTTGACTCCACGTGAATAACTGTGTTTGCAACGGAGATAGTATGACGTCAATTGATCTTTAAAACTTACGTCATCCAAAGGAAATATTTTGGTTAGAATTATATGCAAAAATCTCGTGAGTCGAAGAAGTCTGCA
>NW_012032978.1:0-461 GCF_000956235.1 Wasmannia auropunctata | reverse complement strand
TAGTCCCGTATCGTTATTTTTCGTCACTACCTCCCCGTGCCGGGAGTGGGTAATTTGCGCGCCTGCTGCCTTCCTTGGATGTGGTAGCCGTTTCTCAGGCTCCCTCTCCGGAATCGAACCCTGATTCCCCGTTACCCGTTACAACCATGGTAGGCGCAGAACCTACCATCGACAGTTGATAAGGCAGACATTTGAAAGATGCGTCGCCGGTGCTAGGACCGTGCGATCAGCACAAAGTTATTCAGAGTCACCAAAAATAAACGGTGGACGGACGGAGACCGCCCGCCACCGATTGGTTTTGATCTAATAAAAGCGTCCCTTCCATCACTGGTCGGGACTCTGTTTTGCATGTATTAGCTCTAGAATTACCACAGTTATCCAAGTAAATGTGGGTACAATCTAATGAACCATAACTGATTTAATGAGCCATTCGCGGTTTCACCTTAATTCGGCATGCACTA
>NW_012032976.1:0-310 GCF_000956235.1 Wasmannia auropunctata | reverse complement strand
TCTCGGCCTCACAATTCGCATGCTACATGTCAATGAAACAAGAACCTTAATGTGCGCAAAAATGCTTGTAGGCAATCGATCTGTAGGCAATAACGTCGTGTGCGCAATAGTGCCTTGTGTGCAAACATACAATTGCCTCTTAATTTTTCATTTGTGCGCAAAAATGCTTATAGGCAATCGATCTGTAGGCAATACTTTTTGTACGCAAACGAACTGTTGGCAAAAGTGATGTTGGCAAACGCTACTGTTGGCAATCGATTTGTAGGCAAACGGAACCCTCTCATATTTTAATAAGTTTTGTGTGAAAATA
>NW_012032975.1:0-343 GCF_000956235.1 Wasmannia auropunctata | reverse complement strand
TATATAATATGTATATATCATTAGTATACATAATTAACAGCCTTTATTAATCATTAATATTCTTTATATATACATATACAATATGTATATATCATTAGTATACATAATTAACAGCCTTTATTAATCATTAATATTCTTTATATATACACTATATAATATGTATATATCATTAGTATACATAATTAACAGCCTTTATTAATCATTAATATTCTTTATATATACATATATAATATGTATATATCATTAGTATACATAATTAACAGCCTTTATTAATCATTAATATTCTTTATATATACATATATAATATGTATATATCATTAGTATACATAATTAACAGCAGATC
>NW_012032974.1:0-380 GCF_000956235.1 Wasmannia auropunctata | reverse complement strand
TCTGCATGCATCCTCTAAAAAGGACACATTTTAAACTTTTTTGTTGAAATAAAATAGAAACAAAAGTGCTGTTTCTTGTAGTATTTTACTCCTTAACATCCCTTAAGTTGACGCCATTGTCCGTTCAGGATAGCGGCAAGACCATAGAGTAAATGTGAGCTTACAATAAATGATGTCATCCCAGTGCTTGACACTGGGATCCAGAAAAAAGAATGGTGTCATGCAAGTAGCCCCTATAATGTCATTCCAGTGCTCCTTTCTCGTCATCCCAGTGCCCAGACACTGGGATCCAGGAAACTTAACTCTACACCAAGTAAATGTACAATAAGAACTAGATTCCAGCGTCACGCGCACAACTGTACGAACATTCATTTTTGAAG
>NW_012032973.1:0-313 GCF_000956235.1 Wasmannia auropunctata | reverse complement strand
TCTTCCGATCTAAGTCCAATGGATCCATAAGCTCACATTCTATTCCTAAACTTTTCTTAATTAACTTTAAAATCATAGAAAATACTGTCGTAAAAGGAAGTTTTCTTGTTCGTGTGAAACTATTTTTTCCAATACAGTGGAGTTTCTGAAAAGTTTTCGAGTATATTGTATTTTTAATTTGTAAGATAAGATTTTTTCCTTTCTGCATGCATCCTCTAAAAAGGACACATTTTAAACTTTTTTGTTGAAATAAAATAGAAACAAAAGTGCTGTTTCTTGTAGTATTTTACTCCTTAACATCCCTTAAGTTGAC
>NW_012032972.1:0-482 GCF_000956235.1 Wasmannia auropunctata | reverse complement strand
AATCGTCATCCCGCTGCTTGTTAGCGGGATTTATGTTAAGAGATACCGCGGCGGTTGTAAGTTAAAAATAGGTTATAAAAGAAACAAGAGGGAAGATAACTCTACTCACTATAGGAATAGAGCTATCACGGGCGTGTGCGACCGATGCGGCGTTGGTGTTAACAACCGTTCATATCAAGGTACACTAGCCCCATCCCTCGATACGTTTGAATAGTTGTGTGGGACATATATATGCACCCGTTTACAATCTTAAATTAATAAAACTATCGAGGTTATCATGGTTACATCTTATCAAAATTTTATTGGCATTGACATCGGAAAATTCAAGAATGTTGTTGCGGTTCACAAAGAGAAAAATGCTGTCGAATTTGACAATAATACTTCTGGTTGGCAACAATTGTTTCAAAAATTTTCAGATATCTTACCTAATTCTTTAGTAACTTTAGAAAACACAGGAAAATATGAGCAGATCGGAAGAGCAC
>NW_012032971.1:0-705 GCF_000956235.1 Wasmannia auropunctata | reverse complement strand
CGTGTGCTCTTCCGAGAAATTGTTGAGTTTTTTCTGAATGGAATGATGAATGCAATAGGAGATTCTTGCTGCAGACGAAACGTTATAATTGCAGCTTGTAGTAGAAAAGGAATTAGGAGGAAGTTCTTAACAATGGCTTGCGGAAAAAGGAATGATGATAAGATAACAAAAATTAGTGTGGAATAATATTTATTGCAGAAACATTTCAGGGGACGTGACGAAACGACAAGACGAAAGCGATAAATGCATACGCAATTAATTCAATTTTTTAAAATATTCAGTAATTATTGTTTATTCAATTATTTTTAATTTTTTAATTTTTTTTGTAATTTTGATCAATTATCGGTCACATATCAACTTTTCGTTCTGGTAATTTAAAAGCCAACCATTGATATTTTTTTTAACAAAATTTATTATTTAATTAACTTGAACTTGTGCCGTGTTAAATATTTGTTTTTACATTAATAACGAAGATCAATAATTTATTAATAACTGGGATCATATAATTTATTATCTTTTTATCATGGTTGATTGAATTACATAGTATTGGCATAATTCGACAAACTGCAAACCGCTAATTAATAATAAATAAATTTAAGTATTGTTTATTATTATACCAGTAGCACAATTATTTGTCTGATTGTGAACGCGTTTCTTCTTATCTAGTTCCAAATTATCATATTTTAATTCTAATAGATTGGAAAT
>NW_012032970.1:0-417 GCF_000956235.1 Wasmannia auropunctata | reverse complement strand
ACGAGATGCCTAAGTGACTGGAGTTCAGACGTGTGCTCTTCCGATCTTGTGTATAATTTTTTTAAAGCATATAAATATCTGTAAAAATGCAATTTTTCACTTCGAAGACTTAAGGACATACATTGAATTTCTTGAAAAGCAATAAGAACTATTTAATAATGTAATCCCTCACTTCGAAAACTCGAGGACACGTATATAATGTTTTTAAAGCAAAGAAATATTTCTGAAAATGCAATCTCTAATTTCGAAGACTCGAAGAAATATATATATATATATACATATATATATATATATGTATAATGTGTTTAAAACAAAGAGATATTACGTAAAAAGGCAATCTCTCATTTTAGAAAAATTCGACAACATGTATATTATAGTTTTTAAAGACAAAAAATATTTACTAAAAATGACAATCTC
>NW_012032969.1:0-469 GCF_000956235.1 Wasmannia auropunctata | reverse complement strand
GCAATTGTTCCCCATGAACGAGGAATTCCCCAGTAAGCGCGAGTCATAAGCTCGCGTTGATTACGTCCCTGCCCTTTGTACACACCGCCCGTCGCTACTACCGATTGAATGATTTAGTGAGGTCTTCGGACTGGTGCGCGGCAATGCGTCGGCATTGCCGATGTTGCCGGGAAGATGACCAAACTTGATCATTTAGAGGAAGTAAAAGTCGTAACAAGGTTTCCGTAGGTGAACCTGCGGAAGGATCATTAACGTTCCGGAGGTCCTGCTCTTTGCGCCCTTCTCGTGAGCGCGCGCTGAGTCGGCGACTGTAAGGACACACAGAGAGAAGAGAAGAGAGAGAGATCAGTGGAATTGACGGACGATATTGGAGAGCGCGCGTGTCAACGACGCGCACGCAATCCGAGCTAGCCGAGAGCGCGCCTATCTCTATGTTCTCGCGCGCGCTTGTGCCGTGACACGATGCCGA
>NW_012032967.1:0-360 GCF_000956235.1 Wasmannia auropunctata | reverse complement strand
TGATTTGGCTGTTTTTGTATATTTCTTTTTTCTTCTGCTTTCCTTCTTTCAATAAGAATACGGACCGCTTTGTGCCAATGCAATTACAGGCGCATTGATATTTTCGCTTGGTAATGATGGAAAAACTGATGCATCCACGACATACAAAAATTTTTTATATTGTAAACTCTGTAATGGATACGATATTTTTAATAACAGCTTAAGATAGAAGTATTAAAAGTTCTTAAATTGAAAATACAACGTAAAAATTTAAAAAAATCCTGTTTACTTTAAAATCTTCGTTTATCAAAGCATGCGCTTTTATCAAATCTCTTCATTGCATTCAATTCGTATTGATCTTTTGTCTTTCTATATAAAGAT
>NW_012032966.1:0-497 GCF_000956235.1 Wasmannia auropunctata | reverse complement strand
TCATTTGTATAAAAGGTTTGGTATCAAAAACTGGCGCCAAATTATGATTCCATAAAAATTACGTTTCATTACTCAATCACTTCAAGTCATATGTATCAAAAACTGGCGCCAAGTTATGATTCCATAAAAATTACGTTTCATTACTTAATCACTTCAAGTATGTATATGACTTGTACAAAATATTTGATATCAATAACTGCCAAATTACAATCTTATAAAAAAAATTTTATAAAAATGAAGATTAAAAAAAATACGTTCTAACTGATATGTATCTTTGTATTCCCATTGGTCTTTCCATTCCAACCCAAGTGATAGTAGTTTTAATTTTTCGCAAACGTGTTATCTCACTCAATCCAAGTGATATGTAATCTTTATACCTATTAACTCTTTATTTTATCTTTATACTTATTAAACATTAAATACGTAACAAACGTAATATGATTTAGGCTGTTTTTGTATATTTCTTTTTTCTTCTGCTTTCCTTCTTTCAATAAGAA
>NW_012032965.1:0-375 GCF_000956235.1 Wasmannia auropunctata | reverse complement strand
CTAGTAATAAGTAGTTTTCACTAGACAATTATTAACTATTGACCAGTGTAAACTTTTGAAATGTAATAGTAAAAACTACTGAAATAGCCACTATTGCAAACATTTAACAGTATATATTATTCTTATACCAATCATTGAATAGTACAAACCATTAGTGCGCAGAAGTGTGCAATATTAAACCAACCTATAATAGTGCACATTCTGTACAGTGTGTAATAGTACTAGTAGTGTTTCAGCACTACTGCAGTAAATACTTGTGTTTGCTACTACACTAGTGATACTTAGAGTCCGTTTCAGGCATGATGCAGATTATGTATTATTTTATTTTTGGTTTTTACTGTTAAATCAGGATAAAATGATACACCAGGTGCATAA
>NW_012032964.1:0-473 GCF_000956235.1 Wasmannia auropunctata | reverse complement strand
TTTTTCATTATTTTTTGTTTAGTTTTCGACTAATTTTTATCTTTTCGTCCTATTTTAAATGTCTTTAATGTAATCTGTTTCAGACACGAAAATGGCTCGTTGCGTGCCAATTCAGCTGGCTATTGAACTGGAGACGACGGTGCGACCTCCAGCGCTAGTCCATACGGAGGACGATTTTTGGATCCATTGCAGTGCCGAATTAATGTAAGTCTTTCTATATTGTAGATACATTTTTTTTTCTTTCTTTTTTTTGTCATGTCATTGTTTATAGAGTCAAGAAGGGTGAAGGCGGAAAATTCCAGATTTGTTGGGAGTACCGACGTGCGTCGGCTCTCTCGTCCGAACAAATAGAAATGGAGGGAGAAATCGGGCGACAAATAGCGGAAAGAGTAGAGGAGGAGATTTAAAATCCTCCCAGAAGGAGATGCGGACCGGACGAGCCGGAGTGCTCCTTCTGGGAGGATTAAAGATGT
>NW_012032963.1:0-440 GCF_000956235.1 Wasmannia auropunctata | reverse complement strand
CGACGTGTCCTCTTCCCCTCCTTGGACGTGCAAAGTTAATTTGCGAAAACATGAGGGGGAGGGACCCGTCGGTTAGCTGACTTGAACAGAAATTGTTTGAACAGAAATGCGGATTTTGAAAACCGGGTAGCGAGGCGCTTTATTACAATTTCGAACAAAAGTTATATTTCTTTGTTACGAATATTTATAACTTATGTTACGTATATGTACAACAATTTAAAGTACTTTAGAGGAATTTACTAATTGTAAGCACAATGATAATTATATTTATACGTGAAATAGTATTTATTTTTTAAAAATAATTTTTAAATAACTATTATAAGTTATACATATACGTAACAAAGAAATATAACTTTGTTCAATTTAAAGTACTTTAGCGGAATTTACTAATTGTAAGCACAATGATATTTATATTTATACGTGAAATAGTATTTACTTTA
>NW_012032962.1:0-332 GCF_000956235.1 Wasmannia auropunctata | reverse complement strand
TAGTGGAGCCTGCGGCTTAATTTGACTCAACACGGGAAACCTCACCAGGCCCAGACACCGGAAGGATTGACAGATTGATAGCTCTTTCTTGATTCGGTGGGTGGTGGTGCATGGCCGTTCTTAGTTGGTGGAGCGATTTGTCTGGTTAATTCCGATAACGAACGAGACTCTAGCCTGCTAAATAGGCGTACCTTATGGTATCGCGAAGGCCCCCGGCTTCGGCCGGTGGGTTTTTACTACCAACGTACAAACAAATCTTCTTAGAGGGACAGGCGGCTTCTAGCCGCACGAGATTGAGCAATAAACTGAGTCGACAAGGCACACAGGGGATA
>NW_012032961.1:0-641 GCF_000956235.1 Wasmannia auropunctata | reverse complement strand
TGTCGCACACCGTCGGTTCACCGCTCGCGGGNGTTTAACTGGCGTGGATGTGGGACGTCCTACCGGTGGGCTTAGCCTCGCGAGGGGCGGCCCAACTAATATCCCGTCGCGGTGCTCTTTACTGAGTGTCGAGTCGGGCCGGTACGTTTACTTTGAACAAATTAGAGTGCTTAAAGCAGGCTATCCTCGCCTGAATACTGCGTGCATGGAATAATGGAATAGGACCTCGGTTCTATTTTGTGGTTTTCGGAACCCCGAGGTAATGATTAATAGGGACAGATGGGGGCATTCGTATTGCGACGTTAGAGGTGAAATTCTTGGATCGTCGCAAGACGGACAGAAGCGAAAGCATTTGCCAAAAATGTTTTCATTAATCAAGAACGAAAGTTAGAGGTTCGAAGGCGATCAGATACCGCCCTAGTTCTAACCATAAACGATGCCAGCTAGCGATCCGCCGAAGTTCCTCCGATGACTCGGCGGGCAGCTTCCGGGAAACCAAAGCTTTTGGGTTCCGGGGGAAGTATGGTTGCAAAGCTGAAACTTAAAGGAATTGACGGAAGGGCACCACCAGGAGTGGAGCCTGCGGCTTAATTTGACTCAACACGGGAAACCTCACCAGGCCCAGACACAGGAAGGATTGA
>NW_012032958.1:0-360 GCF_000956235.1 Wasmannia auropunctata | reverse complement strand
TTTAGTTTGAACATTTAAATCATATAATTATAAATATTACGTTTCTTATTTTACTTAAAAAGTTCAACATGTAACTCATGCATTATTCTTTTACAGTTTCCTCTTCCATTTGTTTTACTACTTTTCTATTAATTTTCTATTTTTAACATTCGCAGACATATTATATTGTAAAATAATATATTCGTTACTCCATCATAATATACATACTATATGTATCATGTTTGTAAACATTTATAAATTTTTTCACTTTTGTTTGTATTACTATTTCATATGTCGCGCTTTAATAGGCCACACCAATATGGCGCTCATTGTTTCCCCTTACGTCTGCTTAGCCAGGCCGGCGGGGGAATATGCTCCCTC
>NW_012032957.1:0-596 GCF_000956235.1 Wasmannia auropunctata | reverse complement strand
AAAAAAAAAAAAAAAAAAAATTATTACCAAAACTGCAAAAAAATAATTGTCAGAATCTATGAAATTCTATAGGAAAAATGCTACAAATATCTACATAAAAATGCTAAAATTGGAACACTTTTGTAGATTGTCGTCAAAATTTGTAATTATATTTAGACTACAAATTTGTACGTAAAACTACGTCAACTACAATTTTATTGGTGATGTTCTAAACGACGGTCACCCATCCAACCCATGACTGCCGTCAACGCTGCTTAACTTCTGTGATCGGGAACTGCAGACACTTCGTGATAATCCATCATTACTTGATGTTAATGAATACATATCCGTGATAGATCAGATCAATAAAGTTATGAAAAAAATAAATATCTATTTTTTTATAAATGTTAACATAAAATAACATGATCGATAATCAAAATAAAAAACAAATAAATACAACATAATTTAAAACTGTATTGGATTAAGAAGCGATTAGCGTCTAATATTAAATGTATGCAAACATTTTTTTTAAAACATTTTTATAAAAAAATTATCCAAACAATAATTATATTATATTTCGTAGTTAGGAAAGGAAAATTTAATAAGATTTTATCATG
>NW_012032956.1:0-656 GCF_000956235.1 Wasmannia auropunctata | reverse complement strand
TATCCCCTGTGTGCCTTGTCGACTCAGTTCTTCTCTCCTCGGGCGAACGTATCTTATATATATATATCTCCACTTGTACTTGGGGCGCTCTTGGTCTCCGGGCGGCGGCGGCGCGACACCTTCGTCGCGCGCGCGCCCGCGCCAGATCTCGTTGACGCCTCGGTCAACAACCCTCATTCTTCTCCTCTCCCACTCGTTTGTGTCATTTCGGACGACGCCCAGGGAAGACTGGCTCCTCTCTCCTCCTCGGAGGCCAGCACGGCCCCGAAAGATGGGAGGGAGCGCGTCTCGCTCAGCTCGGCGAACGTCCAACGATCGCTCGTACGCTCCTCTCTCTATATCGTCGCGCGCACCACCAAAGTGTTAAGGCGGGTGCGCGACGACGAGAGTGGGCGCAAGCAGTCTGTTGGTACTAAAACGACCCTCAGCCAGGCGTGGTCCGGGAATTGTATCCGTGACCGCAATGTGCGTTCGAAATGTCGATGTTCATGTGTCCTGCAGTTCACAAGTTGACGCGCAATTAGCTGCGTTCTTCATCGACCCACGAGCCAAGTGATTCACCGTTCAGGGTAATCGTTCATCTTGCGTGCTTTCGCAACGCTGTCAAACATGTTTCGGTATTTGCTTCACTCCTCTCTCTCGTGGCCATCTCTCGC
>NW_012032955.1:0-607 GCF_000956235.1 Wasmannia auropunctata | reverse complement strand
CGTAAAAAATAAAAACAAAAAAATGCATTAGATAGCGTAATGAGAACCGCAGAAATTAAAAAGGGATTTCGATAACAAGTAACAAATTACGTGACAGAAAAATCAAAGATTGGAAAAAATCTCCAGCAGCATACTTGGCGCGCCCGTTTTTTTACATATAAACTCATGGAAATATAATACATGCAATTCATGCTAACAATACATTATTTAATAGTAAATATTTTATGTAAATTAAAAAGAATAAATTACATATATTCACTAATAACTTTAAAATAATATGTATCAACGAATAATCTTGTAATGCCTTTAATTTTTATTTAAGATAATAGTAGTAACAATAATAATATATATATATATATATGCATATATATTACGGCTCTATAAGCTTAACACAATAGATTGAGGGAATTATCTTGGTGCTTCTTATAATATCTCTACGTAAATTTGATTACAGAATTATATTACGAATTCGAGTTTTATAATAATTTGAATTTTGTTATAAACATGATATTTACAGTAATATGAACAAGTTATTATTTAACATAATATTATTGTCCTTTAGTTTATAACATTACTGTTATAAAAAGTTTATAAGTAAAATTTATAA
>NW_012032954.1:0-413 GCF_000956235.1 Wasmannia auropunctata | reverse complement strand
GAAATTTGCCTATTTTTAGTGATCAGAATGGGTGCTTTAATTTTGCTGTCGAGTGTATATATGTAATTGTTTTAATTGTTTAATTATATAGTATATTATATATCTTATATATTATAAAAGTAATATTAATGTTAAATGCCTATTATGTGTATATGTGTATGTTATATTTCAGTGATAGTGAATAAATGGCCTTTGGTGAACAATCAAAATTAATTTGAATTCAATAATCCAAGTCAAAAAAATCCAATTTTACTGAAAAAAATAAAACAATAAATAATATAAAATCAAAATTTAATTAAATTTAATAAACTAAATAAAATTCAATTGCAATCTAATAATTTAAATAAAAAAATTACAATATTGTGTAACAAAAATAACAACAAAATAATTATTAATACACTTCTCAACAAAAT
>NW_012032953.1:0-478 GCF_000956235.1 Wasmannia auropunctata | reverse complement strand
AAGATCATTTTACTTCAATGTTGAATAACTACGGTGAAAAAAAATCGCACAATGCTGATCAAGTGCTCAAATTAAAGCTAAAGATTCACACTTTCGAACAATGTAAACTTCATTTACGTGCGATTTTTATTTACTTTTTGGAACTTCGCAAACTTGGTAAAAAATTTTTAGATTTGATGCATCTCCATTTGCATCTATGCAGCTTTGTAAAGAATCATTAAGTAATTTAATGAATTATTGATGTCGAAAGTAGAGACTTTAAGCTTTAAAATGCTTTTTTGATCATTCCGATACGATCATTTTTGACGAAGTTACACTCTCTTGAAATTTGCCTATTTTTAGTGATCAGAATGGGTGCTTTAATTTTGCTGTCGAGTGTATATATGTAATTGTTTTAATTGTTTAATTATATAGTATATTATATATCTTATATATTATAAAAGTAATATTAATGTTAAATGCCTATTATGTGTATATA
>NW_012032952.1:0-319 GCF_000956235.1 Wasmannia auropunctata | reverse complement strand
TATCTATAGTTTCCATTGTATGTAAACTGCTTCCACATACTGTTTTTCAACGTACGATTGAACCGCTCGACGACTGATGCCTTCATTACTGAATATGTAGAATAATGATTGATGTTATGTTTCTTTAAGAGATTCTGCACGTTGGCGTTATAAAATTCCTTTCCCCTATCAGTTTGTAAATTTTTCGGGCATCTCCCATCGTGTCGAATTATCTCTGCAATCGCTTTAGTTACACCACTTCCGCTCTTGGCCTTGAGAGGTACGGCCCATGCATGCTTACTCAGCACATCGATAACGGTAGAATGTAGTGGTAACCTCA
>NW_012032951.1:0-546 GCF_000956235.1 Wasmannia auropunctata | reverse complement strand
ATACCTCATTCCCTCTTTTGCGCAAAACTTTTTCAACGAGGTACACATCGGGATTAGCAACGCGATGCAGTTCGTATTCATAGAATCCTCCGGCTATGGGTTTTCCACGAGAATCCTCCAAAAGATACGTTGCGGGATTAGTTTTCTGCACCTTGATGATTTTAAACACTTCCGTGGTCCAGTTTGGTGTGTAACCTTTGTCAAAAATTGTCTTGAATTTACTGACGCGTACCGAGTCACCCACTTTGAATCGTGCGGGTGCGGCAATCTTTACATGGTTATACACCGTGGTTAAGAGCTTGTTGGCGATTGTGGGGGTCGATGGGTCGCATACCGATAGTTCGATGCTTTCGCGCGTTGTATTCAGACATGAGACGCGGTAGCAAATCGATCTATCTATAGTTTCCATTGTATGTAAACTGCTTCCACATACTGTTTTTCAACGTACGATTGAACCGCTCGACGACTGATGCCTTCATTACTGAATATGTAGAATAATGATTGATGTTATGTTTCTTTAAGAGATTCTGCACGTTGGCGTTATAA
>NW_012032949.1:0-581 GCF_000956235.1 Wasmannia auropunctata | reverse complement strand
TCGGCATCGTGACACGGCACAAGCGCGACGCGAGAACATAGAGGATAGGCGCGCTCTCGGCTAGCTCGGATTGCGTGCGCGTCGTTGACACGCGCGCTACTCCAATATCGTCCGTCAATTCCACTGATCTCTCTCTCTTCTCTTCTCTCTGTGTGTCCTTACAGTCGCCGACTCAGCGCGCGCTCACGAGAAGGGCGCAAAGAGCAGGACCTCCGGAACGTTAATGATCCTTCCGCAGGTTCACCTACGGAAACCTTGTTACGACTTTTACTTCCTCTAAATGATCAAGTTTGGTCATCTTCCCGGCAACATCGGCAATGCCGACGCATTGCCGCGCACCAGTCCGAAGACCTCACTAAATCATTCAATCGGTAGTAGCGACGGGCGGTGTGTACAAAGGGCAGGGACGTAATCAACGCGAGCTTATGACTCGCGCTTACTGGGAATTCCTCGTTCATGGGGAACAATTGCAAGCCCCAATCCCTAGCACGAAGGAGGTTCAGCGGGTTACCCGGGCCTTTTGGCCAGGGAACACACGCTGATTCCTTCAGTGTAGCGCGCGTGCGGCCCAGAACATCTAA
>NW_012032948.1:0-509 GCF_000956235.1 Wasmannia auropunctata | reverse complement strand
TGAGAGAGATCGGCGCGCGGATCGTCACCTGCCGTTCGACACGATTCCTCTCTCCAAATATATGCGGCTCTTATCCTCCTGTCTCTCGCGTGCAACGTCTCGTACGTGCGTTGCGCGAAGCGGCGCGCGTGTCGCGGCTCACGGAGTGCGTGACTCGCGCGAGCGGAACGCGGCGCCGAACGAGATTACCTCGTCCTTGCTTCGGCATCGTGACACGGCACAAGCGCGCGCGAGAACATAGAGATAGGCGCGCTCTCGGCTAGCTCGGATTGCGTGCGCGTCGTTGACACGCGCGCTCTCCAATATCGTCCGTCAATTCCACTGATCTCTCTCTCTTCTCTTCTCTCTGTGTGTCCTTACAGTCGCCGACTCAGCGCGCGATCACGAGAAGGGCGCAAAGAGCAGGACCTCCGGAACGTTAATGATCCTTCCGCAGGTTCACCTACGGAAACCTTGTTACGACTTTTACTTCCTCTAAATGATCAAGTTTGGACATCTTCCCGGCAACA
>NW_012032947.1:0-497 GCF_000956235.1 Wasmannia auropunctata | reverse complement strand
CTCCAACCGGCGCGCGATCGGCGCGGGGGAATGAGACGAGAGCCGGGGCGGAAATCTTTGAAAAACCATCGGGCGACGAAGACGAGAGAAACACCCGCCACCGATGCGATAAATCACAAGTCGCGGGGGGTTTCGTCTCACGGTGTCTCCGGGCCTCCAGCGCGCGAGCGACTCTCGGCGAGTCGCCGCGGCGTTGTAGGTTACCACCGGTTCGCGCCGGCCGACGCCGCCGAATCCGAAAGGGCACAGGCACGGTGCTTGAACACCGGCCGCGGGCCTCCCTCGGATCGTTTGGCGCGCCAACGCCTCGCTCCTCGCTCGCAGAGCACCGCCGGCGCGCGCGTACGCGCGCCTGGGCGGTGTGACCGGAGGGGATCTCGCGTGCGGTCGATCTCGACACTCGTCGTCCACGGTCCCAGACGCAACGTTGCAACGAACGTTGTGGCGTGGTCGATCGAGTGAGAGAGAGCGGCGCGCGGATCGTCACCTGCCGTTCA
>NW_012032946.1:0-470 GCF_000956235.1 Wasmannia auropunctata | reverse complement strand
AGCCTGGCCGCGCGTCCGAGCACTCGCGGACCGCCGCCCCGTTTGCAGGGGGCTACGGCACAACGTGAGACGACATCGTCGCGCGAGCGGAGCGTCTCTCGTCTCCAACCGGCGCGCGATCGCGCGGGTGAATGAGACGAGAGCCGGGGCGGAAATCTTTGAAAAACCATCGGGCGACGAAGACGAGAGAAACACCCGCCACCGATGCGATAAATCACAAGTCGCGGGGGGTTTCGTCTCACGGTGTCTCCGGGCCCTCCAGCGCGCGAGCGACTCTCGGCGAGTCGCCGCGGCGTTGTAGGTTACCACCGGTTCGCGCCGGCCGACGCCGCCGAATCCGAAAGGGCACAGGCACGGTGCTTGAACACCGGCCGCGGGCCTCCCTCGGATCGTTGGCGCGCCAACGCCTCGCTCCTCGCTCGCAGAGCACCGCCGGCGCGCGCGTACGCGCGCCTGGGCGGTGTGACCAA
>NW_012032945.1:0-388 GCF_000956235.1 Wasmannia auropunctata | reverse complement strand
ATTAAAAATATAATACTACCAAAAAGAAGTGAAATCAAAATATTATTTCAAGTATATTTATTGTAATTGAATTAAAACTAAAAAAAAATATATATCGAAAAAAATATTCGATCAAATTAACAATAAAATCCAAGTTGTATATTTTCAATGTATCGTAAAAATAAAACAGAAATGCAATAGATAGCGTAATGAGGACCGCAGAATTAAAAAGGGATTTCGATAACAAGTAGCAAATTACGTGACAGAAAAATCAAAGATAGGAAAAAATCTCCAGCAGCAGCATACTTGGCGCGCCCGTTTTTTATATATATTATAATATTATAATATAAATACATATATGTTATACATATATTTCTTTTATTGCTAGAGCAGCACGTGTCATATGCTT
>NW_012032944.1:0-381 GCF_000956235.1 Wasmannia auropunctata | reverse complement strand
CGCTTCGCGGATCACGCGATCTCGCCTTTCGCCGGGAATCCCAGCGGTCGGGGATGCGCTTAAAACGCAATTCGATTTGCGTCACTAAATGCACCGCGGAAACGACTCGGCCCTGCCACGACCGACACAGCGCTATAACGCATAAAAGATAACCGAAATCGCGTATAGGGTTTCAAGAACACGTCTTATAAATGCGCGACAAACTCGCGCTAGATCCGTTTTGGGATCGAAATCTCCGTATTCGCGGCGTCCGATCGAGATGCTTTTTCGTCGGTGTTTTTAACGCTCGCTGAATCACGGATTCTTTTATTACGCAATACTTTGCGGGACTTTTCCTACCACGGAGTTCACTCACGAACCGAACCGGAACAAAGGACCCCG
>NW_012032943.1:0-707 GCF_000956235.1 Wasmannia auropunctata | reverse complement strand
AAAACTCTTATATGAAAAATGTCGAGGCTACAATACTTTTCAAATTATAATCGATTAAAGTTATCCTATTACGGCGTCTGAAATTCGCGCGCTCAGGCATGGTACGTACATTGCGCGCGCGATTGCGGGGTGCCCTTGTCCATTGACTCACATTTAAATACATAATTGACATAATTGATGCGCTTATCGCAAAAATATCTAATTATCGAAATTGAGTTTCTTATTTAAAAACATTAATGATTTTATAAGTTAATAACGCTTTAAGTTTAAAAATCGAATTTTGACAGTTATCTTACTTTTGCTGTAGGCGTCTCAATTTTTTATACAATGACAAAGAGATCGCTTTTAAGCTTTGTCTCGTTTATTTATGATTATTTTTAATATCAGTATAATATTACAAAATATCAATGAATAAAAGTAAGATAAGAGAAATGGTATTAATTTGAAAAATAATGAGATTTACAGGAACTGTTCAAAGTGACCACCATCGCACTCAATACACAATTGGGCGCGTCTTTTATAGATTTTTGCATAAATGGATTGGACACGGTGGTTCTAGAAATTGGCCTGCCCGATCACCGCATCTAAATCCTATGGACATTTTTTTTATGGGGTTACTTAAAACAATATGTTTACCAAGAACCGATTGGTGATCTCGAAAAATTAGAAGACAAAATAATAGAACCCATTGCCACTTTATCGCCTAA
>NW_012032942.1:0-517 GCF_000956235.1 Wasmannia auropunctata | reverse complement strand
TTTCTATTTTTTATATTTACTGTTGTTACAATTGACCTATAGATAAAAAGATATAATTAAAATCATTAATATTTTAAAACATAAGTACATATAAAAATATATACAGGGTGTCCCAGAAAGGTCGTATGTCCTTTCACTGGCAGATTCTAGAGAGCATTCTAAGACGAAAACTCTTATATGAAAAATGTCGAGGCTACAATACTTTTCAAATTATAATCGATTAAAGTTATCCTATTACGGCGTCTGAAATTCGCGCGCTCAGGCATGGTACGTACATTGCGCGCGCGATTGCGGGGTGCCCTTGTCCATTGACTCACATTTAAATACATAATTGACATAATTGATGCGCTTATCGCAAAAATATCTAATTATCGAAATTGAGTTTCTTATTTAAAAACATTAATGATTTTATAAGTTAATAACGCTTTAAGTTTAAAAATCGAATTTTGACAGTTATCTTACTTTTGCTGTAGGCGTCTCAATTTTTTTATACAATGACAAAGAGATCGCTTTTAAG
>NW_012032941.1:0-550 GCF_000956235.1 Wasmannia auropunctata | reverse complement strand
TAAACTTCAGATTCTAATGCAGTGGAACAAGATACATAAGTATTTTTTTCTATCTCCATAACTTCGTATTTTTCGTGATTTTTGTAATTTTTTTCGGTTTTTCGCTGATTTTTCAAATTTTGGTAGCTCAACGGGCTAATTAACCTTCAGATTCAAATTCAGCGGATCGAAATACATAAAAATCATACTTGATCCGGGTCAACAAAAATTTTTTCATCGCTGTAATGCAATTTTTCATATTTTGGGGGGTTTTTTGCATTTTACTAAAATCTGGGACCTGACCGAGCCCAACGGACCTCAAATTCGGATTCAGCGGGTCGAAAAACATGTCCGTAGATGGGTCCGGTCAAATGCACAAACCACTTTTTTTTTGTGTGCCGGTGTAATTATTATAAATTCATCAACACTTAAACAACAGCACAAAAATTATATTATTTAAGAAAATTGTTTTTTTAAATCTTTATTTTAAAGATGACTATCTTGGCAGTGATATACGTTATAGAAAAGATTTATAGAAAATTTATTTTCATCTGATTTGCATACTTTTGAG
>NW_012032940.1:0-359 GCF_000956235.1 Wasmannia auropunctata | reverse complement strand
TACTTTTGTCGGGACCTTTTTGTAAGAGACAATCTGCGCCCACATAAAGGTCGTTTCGAATGATTTCCCATCGTTGCCTTTATTTTGCACTCTTTTCAATACACCAAACTCATGTAACACGATTTTTTGTGTTACAAATGTTTTATATTGTATAATTGTTTATTATTAGTGCTCGGAAAACCCGGGTACCCGGGTACCCGCCCGCCCGCCCGTTATTCGCTGCACACGGGTAAGAACCGATTCCTCGGGTACCCGTGTCACACGGGTACCCGTATCTCACACGGGTACCCGTATCTCACACGGGTACCCGTATCTCACACGGGTACCCGTATCTCACACGGGTACCCGTATCACGCGGG
>NW_012032939.1:0-474 GCF_000956235.1 Wasmannia auropunctata | reverse complement strand
TTATGATGGATTATGTAACCGAACTTATACATGCCAGAACTGGTAAAGTTCAAGACTGGAATTTCAAATTATTATATAATACTAGAATATCAATATATTTTTATTCATAATATTCATCATATCATATAAATATATTGATATTCTAGTATTATATAATAATTTATCGGTACATCCCATAAGAATGATAACAACTTCCATAAACTAGGTTTAAAGCGCACCGTGTCGTATAGTTGAATTGATATGTCACAATATGATATGCGGATATTCAACAAATCTGCATCCGCCAATACAAGAATGTAAATTCCTAAAATATGTCTTTTTTACTAAAGTTACAAGAACTTACTTTTGTCGGGACCTTTTTGTAAGAGACAATCTGCGCCCACATAAAGGTCGTTTCGAATGATTTCCCATCGTTGCCTTTATTTTGCACTCTTTTCAATACACCAAACTCATGTAACACGATTTTTTGTGTTA
>NW_012032938.1:0-348 GCF_000956235.1 Wasmannia auropunctata | reverse complement strand
GTTCCAGGTTCAATCGAATGGCATCCCCGCAACGCCGATTTGACAGTGGCTATAAAAACGACGTTTAATAAAATGGCTTCAGCGTCATTTTATTAAAAAAATTAATGAAAAAAATATTTTTTACTTCTAAAGACATGTATTATTAAAGCCTTAAAACGAATTTTGTATTACTTTTATTGTTTTCCTAAAAAAAATTCCCAAAGTTACCTATGATTTTTAGGCGCTCAAGGTGGTGTAACCCCTTACATTTGAGACCCTCTAATCAGAGACTGGACATTAGGGTAACATTTTTGGTCCGCTTCATTTTACTTAACTCCGTTATTTTTTGGTCTACTCATATTCCAATTA
>NW_012032937.1:0-343 GCF_000956235.1 Wasmannia auropunctata | reverse complement strand
AAAATTTTTTGGCCGAAAATGACTATTTTTTTTCAAATGTTCGCCATTTTTATAAAAATCTATATTTTAAAATATCAGTATGTACTTTTGTAGTGCATATAAATATAGTTTTTAAAAAAATTTTGGTTTTTTGCTCCAGGTTCAATCGAATGGCATCCCCGCAACGCCGATTTGACAGTGGCTATAAAAACGACGTTTAATAAAATGGCTTCAGCGTCATTTTATTAAAAAAATTAATGAAAAAAATATTTTTTACTTCTAAAGACATGTATTATTAAAGCCTTAAAACGAATTTAGTATTACTTTTATTGTTTTCCTAAAAAAAATTCCCAAAGTTACCTAT
>NW_012032936.1:0-306 GCF_000956235.1 Wasmannia auropunctata | reverse complement strand
TTTTTGCGTACATTTTTTTACATTATTGTTATAGGAAAATTATCCAAACAATTATTTTATAATTCTTAGTTATGGGAACAAAATTTAATAAAATTTCGTTATAAAGTAGTTATCATTATTTACGTGTTAATATTATTTAAATAATTATTCAATGTGTAAATTTTTCATTAACACATACGTATATGTTTATTAAGTATTTCCGGTAAATATTTTGTTAACATAGATATGTAGATAACAAATAAATATCTAATAGATATCTTTGATAGCTGTTTAGTGAATATGGATGTGTAGATAATTATTAGATAT
>NW_012032935.1:0-615 GCF_000956235.1 Wasmannia auropunctata | reverse complement strand
ATACGAGTCAAGATAAAAATGAACGTGTCAGCATCTCACGTCGCTGCATCTCAATGTCATGACAATATCACGAAGACACATAATATGAAACCATCATCATACAACCAATCGAACTGATACCCCTGTTCTATCAAACCGATACCGATGTTCTATCAAACCGATACCACTGATCTATTGAACCGTCAGTCGAACCGATACTGCTGATCTATCAATCTGTCTGTCTGTTCAATCGAACCGCCTAACTGCCTGTCTGTTCAATCGAACCGTCTGTCAAACTGCCTGTCTGTTCAATCAAACCACATGTCGAACCGCCTGTCCAAAAAACAGCCTGTCGAACCGTCTATTGAACCTATTCTATCGTTCCCAACTGTATAGAAATCTTATTCGTTCGCGACCAGGTAGAAATTTGATCCGCGTCAAAGTTGAGCGTGCCTCGCACACATCTCAGAGTAGTAGTAGTGTCATATACATGTACGAAGGAAAAGGAAAGAAACATAATTTTAAAAATTTCTCATTTTATTGATTAAAATATTATACATTTTATTGTTTATTTAATGGTGTGACCACCAGTTATATATTTTAAATACATTTTGTAATGCGCAATTCTTAACATGT
>NW_012032934.1:0-346 GCF_000956235.1 Wasmannia auropunctata | reverse complement strand
CAAAATTCCATTCTCTTTCACTCCCTGAAATATTAATTAAGAGTTATGGGCCACTCTGTATATACACTGCTACAAAAAAATTATGGCATAAGAAAAATTTTGAGACAAAAATTGGTCAACTTTGGTTAACGGTAACTCCGCGAAAAATCATTGTAAAATGATGAATTTTTTTTCAAATGAAAGCTTGAAATCTCTACTTTAAAATACCGTGAGTCGATTTTAAATTTAACGCACCCCTGTGGCTGTAAACTTTGAAATCTGAGAGCATGTTTGCCACACTGAAAATTGCAAAGTTTGAACGAGTGCACGGACTTGCTAAAATTTTTCCCGGGGATGCGGTTTCCAG
>NW_012032933.1:0-323 GCF_000956235.1 Wasmannia auropunctata | reverse complement strand
TTCGATTTATCTCTGCAATCGCTTTAGTCACATCACTTCCGCTCTTGGCCTTGAGAGGTACGGCCCATGCATTCTTACTCAGCACATCGATAACGGTGAGAATGTAGTGGTAACCTCTGTTGAATCATGTATAAGGACGCATCTTGATCACATCCGCCTGCCACAGGTCATCGTATCCGCAAACTATGACGCGTCTTCGTAGAAAATTTCTTCTCGCGGGAGCGTGCAGTTCCTCGATCAGCTGCTGCTTTTCGAGACTTTTCTTTTTCGACATGTTCGAGTCAGTAGGAGGAATAGGCCGGTTCTAACCCAGGAGCTCCGAG
>NW_012032930.1:0-635 GCF_000956235.1 Wasmannia auropunctata | reverse complement strand
CTAATATAAATTTTTTTCTGTCATTTTTTTCATTTTCATACGTAGATTTTCAATGAGTCACCAATGTAACAAATTTCAACGTCATAAACATCAGGTTAGATTCCTCGACAATTATTCGCGTAATCTAATATGACGTTCGTGACGTTCAAATTTGTTACATTGTTGAGCCAAAGAAAATCTACGTACGAAAAAAAAAATCTCTCGCAATATATTCGTTGTCACATAAACTTACATACAATACTTGTTTAATACATCGCATTAAAACAATAAAATCGAAATTGCACGAGATCAATTTTTTTTCCTTACACAAATTTTAAATGGATCACTAATACGACAAATTTTAACGTCATGAACATTATGTTAGAATTTTCGACAATTATTCGAGCAGTCTAATATGTGACGTTCACAACGTTAAAATTTGTCGCATCTTTGAGCCACACCGAATTTCAACTACTTTAAGAATATATTGACTTCAATACACACCTCAAAACACTATCTCGCATCGCATAGATTACTGTAAACAACGAATAATAATACGAAACTTTTGATGATCCATTCATATCCACGACCTGTCGTTCTCTCTTTCCAACCTGCAAAAATACAAACAGTTAGAGAAACAAAAACTCTGAAAAAAA
>NW_012032929.1:0-741 GCF_000956235.1 Wasmannia auropunctata | reverse complement strand
CCTGTAAATATTCCACGCACAATTTGCAATAGCGACTCATTCGATCGTAACAATATAATTGACTGCGAAATAGTTACACTATACTTTGGATTATCACGTTAATTAAAAGAAAAAAACCATGTAACCATTCCTCTCGACAATTGAATTAGAATAAGAGCTAAATAAATAAATCACATTTAAAAACAAAATTGCTTTTATTTTTATTTTCAAACATATCCAATATATATATTACCATAACCTCAAAATTACAGGAATTATTCGCAATGCGTAGTAAATCAATAACAATAATTAACATACGTCTACCGCAACCGCAATTTTCCAAGCACTCACTACTTTTCATTAATAGTAAACAAGTCGGTGAAATCACACACACACCGCAATCGCAGACTAATAGTCAATATTACCTTACATAATTTTACAATAAGAGACAACACATACGTATTCTGAGAAAAGCTGTATACTTCGTGACGCTAAAAAATGGTGAGATATAAAAGTAAGAGACATATTTCAATTATACGAAGCGGATTCTAATACTAAATTTTTTTCTCTCATTTTTTCCATTTTCATACGTAGATTTTTAATGAGTCACCAATGTAACAAATTTCAACGTCATGAACATCAGGTTAGATTCCTCGACAATTATTCGCGTAATCTAATATGACGTTCGTGACGTTCAAATTTGTTACATTGTTGAGCCAAAGAAAATCTACGTACGAAAAAAAAAATCTCTCGCAATATATT
>NW_012032928.1:0-423 GCF_000956235.1 Wasmannia auropunctata | reverse complement strand
TGTGCTATAAGAACATGTAAATGAAAAATTGGGGGTTCCATTTAAAAAATTCAAAAGTGACCTTGTCCAGACCTTGACAACGCCACTCGGGGTGAAACCAATGTTATCATCTTATGTCCCCCTCGAAACCCTACAACTTGTGTCTGAAAAATTTTTCTCTCCCGGGCTTGATTTTCGAGATATTCGACTGGATGGATTAAAATGGTCCACTCTGTATATATATATACACTTCTCAACAAAATTAAAGCATCACTTACTCTACCCTCCAAAAATAGGCAAAATTCAAGAGAATGTAACTTCGTCAAAAATGATCGTATCGAGATGTTCAAAAAAGCATTTTACAGCTTGAAATCTCTACTTTCCAAATCGGGACTTGAGAAAACGATCCTACTGATGTTTCATGGAATTACACGGATAGAAAGA
>NW_012032927.1:0-438 GCF_000956235.1 Wasmannia auropunctata | reverse complement strand
ACATTCATCGATAAGAAGCATCTTTAGACATGACGTTCTTTCGACCAGTCTGCAAGGCAAAGATAACGTATCGTGGTTTTTCTAGTTGCGTCGCAGTCTTCACAGCCCATGAATGCTTGGTAGTGCTCTGCAACAAGGGGTACTCGTACAGATCCCACGAGCGAAAACTCACGCTCAGATATCGGCCGCTTTCCAAAGCTCGTAGCATGGACAGTTTATTGACCTCGTTTAACATGACGTGAGGCATTCGCCATTGCACCTTGTGTATTTCAACTTTAGGCTCAGTCGCAGCATCTCCCACGAGACAATTGTTATCGTTGCGCGCTCGTATCAAAATCAATTCGTGTCGAGCGTTAACAATCACACGTTTGTAATCCTCACAAAAGCCCAGCAACATGTTGAGCGGCACGCAAAAGTTAAAGTATCCTTCGGATATAT
>NW_012032926.1:0-537 GCF_000956235.1 Wasmannia auropunctata | reverse complement strand
CACCAATTTACGTAATATTTAATTCTGGAAAAATTTAAAATAAGCTAGAGAAAAAGAGAAGTTCCAGAATTAAATATTTAGCCTAATCTGATATAATCTATCTATTTTAAAGTAACAGATCTGTGAAAAGAATTACGGCTATCTGCTGTCCTATTACAGGGACATAATATATATATAAAGTTTTATATCCATACATATATAAGTTTCACAGATTTGTTACCCCATTTTATAAAAAATGTTTCACTCACCAACTCGAAGCGCAACGGGCGGAGTTGTTCAGCCACGAAGCTGCGATGATACTGTAACACACAAATAAAAGATTTAAATTAAAACATTGCTCAAAATAATCATTGTTTTAAAAGACAATTCGTGTGCGTATTGAATTAATTTAATTTTTTTTTAAATATTATATTTACTAACATAATTGTCTATATCTCCTCAAAAAAATTTTATAAAGTTCATTCGATTTTAATAAAATTTTAGATAATTTTTCTCTATTTCTAATTACTTATAATTTATTAAGATAAATCGTTCAAA
>NW_012032925.1:0-470 GCF_000956235.1 Wasmannia auropunctata | reverse complement strand
GTGAGCCTCCGTCCAAGCTCTTTTTAACTTATTCTCCCCTCTTTTTGTTTTCTTCCCATTCAGTTAATTTTTATCCATTATTTCGTCAATATCATACACAAGCCTCTCATCCGAAAATGTACACTGTATCGTATGATATCGGAAAATTCTAGGGCTAGTGATGGAAAAGCACATTTAATCTTAGAAGAATGCATCGTTATCTCACAATATCCTAAAACGTCCATGTATATCAGGTAAAAGAAATGCTTTTAGCTTTTAAAATGCTAATCAAAAAAAGAATGTAGACTCACAAGTATGGAATTTACTTATCTTTAGTGTATGAATTATACCAAAGGTTTTGTATTTATCAAAATCTTATAGAAATGTGAGAGAAAGGAATGTTATCTTTACGATCTCATTTTCAAAAAATCTTATAGAAATGCGAGAGAAAGGAATGTTATCTTTACGATCTCATTTTCAAAGGATCTGCA
>NW_012032924.1:0-451 GCF_000956235.1 Wasmannia auropunctata | reverse complement strand
GCTACTCTGACTAAAAGTATTATTTTAGTAAAATTCTTAAAGTAGTAGAATGTATAATGTGCTTTACTCTTCTCTACATTCTTTATGTATCTTATAGGATTAATATCGTACGATAATCATGATAATTTGCGAGATCATTTTCATATTTTTTACAAAATATATCTCAATATTTGAATTGCAAATTAATAAATATTAAATATTAAAAATAGATATTATAATACTCATCTGACATAACGTGGAAGAGAACCTCGATGAATTATAATCTCACGTACACCCCAACACTAACCAAACTAATCCAACGTGTCACGACGCGAACTGTCATCGCCGCGAAAGTTCAGAGCGCGACTTCGACTTCGACTTCGTGCGAGGCTGCAAGATTAGAAATTCTAGCGCCTCTTGTGTCAGAAATTGTAAAAGATCGGAAGAGCACACGTCTGAACTCCAGTCACTT
>NW_012032923.1:0-416 GCF_000956235.1 Wasmannia auropunctata | reverse complement strand
CGCGACAGCAATCTTGCATAAGATCAAAGTTGCACGAAGTGTATACGATATCCGAGACGAATCTCGCTCTAAGTCCGTACGATGATAAGCGATACATTGTGCCTGATTCTACCGACCATTCTACCCTGCCATGGGACATTATAAGATACCATTATAAATTAAAAAACTCATATATTTGTATTAACACATATACTGGGTGATTCAGAACAACCCCTCGTCCTTGAAAAGACGTATTCTTGACTCAATTTTAAGACGATTTTTCCTTTGCAAAAATTTTGTCCGAAGCTTAGTTTTTAAATTATAACGAGAAATAGTTAGCAAATTACGGGCCGCGTACGGAAGGTAGACAGTGGCGGCGCAACTTACTATCCGACGGCAGGCGGTACGCGGGACCGTCACGACGATCAGCTGACTAA
>NW_012032922.1:0-504 GCF_000956235.1 Wasmannia auropunctata | reverse complement strand
ACGTGTGCTCTTCCGATCTATACTGATAGTCTAATTTACCACATTGAAGCGTAAAATTAGGAAATTTGATACTAGCGATTACGCGGTTGATAATGTGTACGGTATTCCGCTCGCTAATAAAAAGGTTCCGGGCCTGATGAAAGACGAAAACAATGGCGCAATCATGACCGAATTCGTTGGACTTAGAGCAAAGATTTATGCCTTGCGTGTTGATGGTAAAAAAGACAAAAAAGGTAAAAGGTATCAAGAGTAATGTCATAGCAAAATCGATAACATTTAACGATTACGTGCGATGTCTGCTGGACAAAACCGAAATGACGCGACAGCAATTTTGCATAAGATCAAAGTTGCACGAAGTGTATACGATATCCGAGACGAAGCTTGCTCTAAGTCTGTACGATGATAAGCGATACATTGTGCCTGATTCTACCAACCATTCTACCCTGCCATGGGGACATTATAAGATACCATTATAAATTAAAAAACTCATATATTTGTATTAAA
>NW_012032921.1:0-563 GCF_000956235.1 Wasmannia auropunctata | reverse complement strand
TTTTTTTGATCATCCCGATACGATCATTTTTGACGAAATTACACTCTCTTGAATTTTGCCTATTTTTGGATGGTAGAGTAAGATGATCTTTTATTTTTGGCATATGTATTCTATAATTTTAAACTAGACAAGCTTTAAATGAGTGTAACTTTGTCAAAAATGATCGTATCGAGATGTTCAAAAAAGCATTTTACAGCTTGAAATCTCTACTTTTCAGATCGACACTTTAGAAAAGGATCCTATTTATTTTTTATGGAATTACATAGGTCCAAATGAAAATGCGTCAAATCTCCAAAAATGTGTACTAAATTTAAAAGGTTTCATGGCATAAACTAAAAATCGCACACAAATACAGTTTACTGCATTCGAAAGAATGAATCTTTACCTTTAATTTGCTTTTCTGTTGAGCGTCGTACGATTTTTTTTCACTAAGTTATTTAATATTGAAGTAAAAAGGGTCATTTTTGCTTCAATGTTAAATAACTCGGTGAAAAAAAAATCGTACGACGCTCAACAAAAAAAGCAAATTAAAGAGAAAGATTCATTCTTTCGAAAGCTGTAAA
>NW_012032920.1:0-475 GCF_000956235.1 Wasmannia auropunctata | reverse complement strand
AACCCCCCCTTGGGATTATTTTTTTGTACTTTTTTTGTGAATAACTTTTTAACGAATAACGAGCGACGGCTAATATCTCTTGATAGTCACTCAGGGTCATGACCTTGACAACATACATGAAGGTCAAGGTCATTGGGGCTGGGTCCGTTGTTATCAATATTTACCATGTTTTCTATTAAATGAAGTGTTTATAAAATATTTATTACTTTTATTTAAAAAAAATTGTATTACATTTTGTTTTTTTTTTCTTCTCTTGCTATTATTTTATTCAAAATTTTAATAAATTATTGAATGTCAAATGACGTTATACGATAATGTATATCTGAAAATAAGTTAAAGAAATTAAAATTTTAATAGAACTCTCGTAGAGCAAGCTACAAACAAATAATAAATAAACATTTTTTAGATATATGTATATGGCTCTCTCTCTCTCTCTCTCTCTCTCTCTCTCTCTCTCTCTCTCTCTCTCTCTCTC
>NW_012032919.1:0-343 GCF_000956235.1 Wasmannia auropunctata | reverse complement strand
CTTCCGATCTATTGAATAATGCTTATAGAGCGAGATAGAAACGTAAAACGATAGAAAACGATGAAATTTTAATAATAAATGTGCGATTAAATTTTATAATTTTATCTGTCAATAACTGTTCTATAATAACCGAAATAAGTCTAACCGTTTATTATATAATAGTTATTTACAGATAAAATTATAAGATTTAATCGTACATTTAGTATTTAATTAAATTATATCGTTTTCTATCATTTATTCCTATCATTTTAAATATACACATGTACATACATACACATATACATATATATATATATATATATAGTGTGTGTGTGTGTGTGTGTGTGTGTGTGTGTGTGTGTGT
>NW_012032918.1:0-1261 GCF_000956235.1 Wasmannia auropunctata | reverse complement strand
TTAGTTCATCTTTACGCGGCGTTTATAATCCGCATGGGCGCACTTCTTTGTTAAATTCTTCAAACGTAATAAAAACATCCAAATGCGTTTACGTCTCTTAAGAGTGTAAAATTTCATTAAGCGTGTATACTCGCGGTATATGACTCTATCTTTACGCGATGCATAGATATTTCTAATTGCTACGTAGCGTTACCGGGATCGAGCGGCTTAAGGCGGGTTGCGTAGAGAGAGACAAATGGCCGATGGAAGACTCAGGAAAACAAGAGGCGGCTATGTAGGTGATGGGGCGCGGGTCGGCGACTATATTCCTTACCCGGAATTGAGGGTTTAATTCGAATCGCTGCACGGAATCGTGCCCTCCTTTCGATGGTAACGCGGTCTTTAATTAGAAACCGATAAATTCTGACTCGGTAACCTCCCCTTTCCTCGGGACGTCAGCTCTCCTTCTCTCTATCCTATTTCTTTCCGTCCCTCAAGACACAAGAGTGTCCAGTGTCGGTCGGCCGTGAACCGCGAGCTCTGAGGAAGCGTGACGGTGATTCACCTTTCTCTGATTTTCCAGTTGTGTCTTTTATCCTCGATAATTTGAATCGCGAAGCAAACGTGTTTCGCGCTCGCTCGCGCGTTCGCATAATATAGATGCGTTCATTGTGGGCGTCGCGCTGCACGCCCGTATACAGTTGTTTCGGCGTCCGATTATCTACTCGGCAGCATCGGCAAAGTTGTGATTTAGTATTTTCCACGCCGTTAATTTATTGCCAAGCCTACCACGTTACGGTTAAACATAGTTCATTACCGCGAGCTGTAATTAAAGCATATAATAACGAGTCGTAACCCTCGAGGCCTCCGCTCTTGTAAATCTTGTGGCCGACAACCCCGCTGGCTCGCCAGCCCTCACCTCGAGCGCCCTACTTTGAGATCCGCGAAGAAGGTGGGAAGACGAAGTCTGATCTGGTGAGTCGAAGAGAGAAAGAGAAAGAGAGAGAGAGAGAGAGAGAGAGAGAGAGAGAGAGAGAAGGAAACAGAGAAAGGGAGGAATTGCAAAAGAACTCGTGCAAAAAAGCGCGAAGGAGGAAGTTAGCAAGCTCGTTGAAAGCGAGGAAATAAATTAATGAACTCCTAATCAAAATGGTCGTCCCATTTCCTTTGTCCTTTTACTTACATGTGACGTGTTGAAGTTTCTGAACGTCGAATAATCGCGCGTTTGTTCACTTTAATCTCACTTCCACGGTAGTATTATAAACAAGAAGCAAATTAATTT
>NW_012032917.1:0-750 GCF_000956235.1 Wasmannia auropunctata | reverse complement strand
TTTTCAGACCTCGAATGGTCCCCGGAATTTGGGCACTAATTTTGCGTTAAAACGCCGCAGCTTTGTTGGAGAGTAGCTATTCCCGTTTCCATACCCACTCTCTGATCGCGGGTTTCCAGGGGCGGCGGCGCAGGTCCATAGTATCTCTGCTGTCGCTGGAACGCGCGTGCGAGATTGATTCTTACGAGCTCGAAAGTATCTTCGAGTTGTTTTTGCTTTGCATGGGGTGCTATCTTTCGGTGTGGTGCATTACCACCTGTCGGGTTTAGTTCGCGTCCAAAATGGGCTTTATTAGAAAAAATAAATATTCTGAAAATTTTTTCTAATATTCTTTAGACTTATAAAATGTTATAAATAACATTAAAATGTTATTGTTTAAGTTTATTTTGCCATAAATTTTATTCGTTAGATATGTTGAAGATCGTTATATATATAGTCAACATTATGAATCCAATAATAACGCGTGATTGGTCGTGATGTCATTATTAGCTATTTCGGCGAATAGTTAGCAACTGTCAAATATAAGACACGTTGTTTTGTAATTTTGTCATTACTATTTAAAAAATCAAGAAATGTGTGACCGTGGTTTTGTGAAGGTGTAATCAGATAACCTTCCTAAAGTTTCTACGGGAATGATTGCTGATTATTTCATAAATAATGAATATTACAATGTAGCCGAATCAAGTGGAGCGAAAATAAAAAGGTAAGATAGTTAATATTTGTTAATAATGTTCAAATACGAGATCAGTG
>NW_012032916.1:0-565 GCF_000956235.1 Wasmannia auropunctata | reverse complement strand
TAGAATGCATCACATTAGACGCTTAAGGCAATTTCTTCCCTTCGATCAAAATCATTCGTTTTTATCATGATATTTCATTCTATCCACCTACATGCAGGGATGAAAGCCGCAGGTGCTGCGGACTTAGCTAACCCCTCGTATCTAACCAATGGCGTGGCCGTTACTAAAAGGCCAAGATCAAATCGCATTTCTATGGCAATGCGATTGACGACGGTGCGCACATATATTGTAAAATCAAATGGAAGAAAAAAAAGAACCACCCTCTTATCCTTTTTTCCGCATAATCAGTTTAATCTCGAATAGCGAAATAAAGGTTAAGATAATGTTTCAATCGTTGCATAATATTAAAATATCTTTTGAAATGTAAAATTATAGAAAATCAGACGACTAATGTTACAATAACATTGATAATTTAATAATGTTAATAATGGATAATTAAACCTTTGTTGCAAAATTGCAATACTAAAATAAAGATATGATAAATGCGCTAATTTATCTATATATCTTGTATCTTAGAATTTATAATTATTTATTTAATACCATAGGAATATTAAATTTTATAATA
>NW_012032915.1:0-477 GCF_000956235.1 Wasmannia auropunctata | reverse complement strand
AAAATAAAAATTAAAGTTAACTTATGCACACATATGTGTGTGCTTGAATTTTAATAAAATATTTAATATTGTTTAAGAAATAAATGAAATAACATGTAGTCTTGGATTAAGTTATGTACCACTTTATTCAATAAATAGATAGATGCTCACATTTGATATTATGCTATAAAGCCATTAATTGATTAGATCAAGAAATTCGATCAACCGTAGAATGCATCACATTAGACGCTTAAGGCAATTTCTTCCCTTCGATCAAAATCATTCGTTTTTATCATGATATTTCATTCTATCCACCTACATGCAGGGATGAAAGCCGCAGGTGCTGCGGACTTAGCTAACCCCTCGTATCTAACCAATGGCGTGGCCGTTACTAAAAGGCCAAGATCAAATCGCATTTCTATGGCAATGCGATTGACGACGGTGCGCACATATATTGTAAAATCAAATGGAAGAAAAAAAAGAACCACCCTCTTATCC
>NW_012032914.1:0-1339 GCF_000956235.1 Wasmannia auropunctata | reverse complement strand
TATGTTTCCTTCTTATTATTATTAATTTTGTATTAAAGAATAATTTTACAAAAAAAAAACATATATGAACATATTTTGCATATAATTATATATAATTATATATGGAACTTTTTTTCCCGGGATAATGAAAGTGTAGTAGAAAGATTCAGCGTAGAATCTTTCCGTTCGAACACTGGTTGTACATACGGTGTAATATAATAACGCTCAATGTTCAATAATATGATCGTCATATTAATACGACTTAGCAATAAAAATAAATATTACATTGAAAAGAGACTCGTTAGACGATTAAAATAGAACAGAATTAACTCGGACGTCTTAACGGAAAGATTGTATGCTCGTTGAATAAAGAGATTTATCATAAATTAAACGAATCCGCATTTATTTACGTTCTTACACACTGCAAAAGGTACTATTATTGATTCATTAATTATATATGGAATAATAGACAATAGACATCACAGACGCGCACTTTGCACGCGCACTTTGCAAGCGCACTTCGCAATTCCTATTCTTTTTACTATTTTATTATTCAGTGGTTAACTATTTAATGTATACAATTGCATTATATTGAACTATTAACCCTTCGATCCGCACAACTGTAAAAATATGCGATAACGACCGATTATGAAACTAATAGCGCAGTACGAGAATCAGCAGAAAAAAAAATGACAATACATCGAGACTTTCGAGAAGACTTCGATACATTCGAATATTGAACATTAACATGCCCATTTTTAAATAATATAAAGTTAAAAAAATGAATACACAAAAGGTTTTTTAATTATATTAATAAAATATTTGTACATTATACGATAATAAATTAGCTGTAATATTAAATTAAATATAAATTAATATTCAGACAGTTTAGATACATAGGTTCACTAGAATATATGTATATCAAACATATATGGGCTATTCCACGTGAAGCGGATCAGTCATCTCTCAGAAATTTTTTTAATTTTGCACAAAGGTAGTACTTTGGGAGATAGAATTTTGTGCTAAAGGATTTTTTTCTTATTGCAAAATCAATCGAGATATAAACAATTAAAAATTAGACTACTTTATTTTTCAAAAATTCATAACTCTGTTACTAATAATGCTAGCTAACTGCTTTTTTTTTTAAATACGCGAAAAATGTTCTAGTTTACGAGAAAAAAATGTAAGATTCCAAAAAATGTTTTGTTTCCATTGTTTATTTAACAATAAACGTTTCAACAATTTTTTTAACAATTGGGGAGAGAGTCGAAAAATCTGAAAAAATATTTTTTATATACTTTCAGTTTTCCTACATCTTAGAAAAAAACCCCAAGAACGTGTTTTGCCTCGTTTAGATCGG
>NW_012032913.1:0-321 GCF_000956235.1 Wasmannia auropunctata | reverse complement strand
GCAAAATTTAATAAAATTTCGTCATAAAGTAGTTATCATTATTTACGTGTTAATATTATTTAAATAATTATTCAATGTGTAAATTTTTAATTAACACATATGTATATGTTTATTAAGTATCTCCGGTAAATATTTTGTTAACATAGATATGTAGACACCAAATAAATATCTAATAGATATCTTTGGTAGCTGTTTAGTGAATATGGATGTGTAGATAATTATTAGATATCTACTAGTTAACCATAATGGATGTGGATAGTGTATAGATATGTGAATATCCAGTAGATATCTATTATATATTTTGTTCTGTATGGGGCCTTT
>NW_012032912.1:0-3217 GCF_000956235.1 Wasmannia auropunctata | reverse complement strand
TATATATATATATATATAGTAACATTTTGTCCATCTATCAACCATCTGACCTCGTCTTGAACATGCGTTTTCTCAGCAACTTCGAAAACAATCGATTCATCCGTCAATCCCGGCATCTATCCGTGCTCTACTTATCTTTCTGTCGTGTCGACACCCTCGGTGCATCGAAACTATGCCGTCCCTGGGATCTCGACCGCCGAGGCTAATCCCCCTTAGCGGACTTGGACCATGCTCCAGCATCGTTTGCGACGGTCGCGATAGAATCAACGTACACCCTCGCGCGCGCTTACCCTTGAGAGAGAAGGCGAGAATATAGGTGAAGAAGGGGACAGGAGAGGAAGAAGGAGAGAGAGGAGGAGGAGGAGGAGGAGGAGGAGAGAGGAGGGAGAGAGAAGAGGGAAACAGAGTGAGCTCGCAATACACGGCAACGGCCGTGAGCTACGGGGGTTCGTAAGGGGGCGGTTAGGGGGTAAGAGAGATGAGGCATCCGGCGCGTGACGGTTATTCGAGAGAGATGAGGCAAGTTCTCCGGTGGTACACGGTGGTGGCACAATATTGATCTGTGGGGTGGGCTTCGGGGATGCTGTCCTCCGGCCCTCTCCTCCGTCCCCCGGGCCACCGTTTTCACCCGCCTTCTCGCGCCCCCTCGAGCCCCGCGGTACCTCCCTCTCCCCGCGTCTTCGCACCCCCCAAGTCTACTACCCTGGTACTCTCGCGACGTGGTGGGGGTCACGCTGGTTGCGTGCTGGTCCAGTCCGCAGCCTCCCGCGAAATCGTAGTGGGAACCGGAGGCGGCCGCGGGAGGTAGAGGCGTCAGAGAGGGTGGTTTCTCCAGAGGTGGAAGTGGCGGAGGAGGGTTATGGCCATCGTGGGGAGCGCTCCTCGCGTCTATATCGCGGCGGTGGCTGCGAGTCGCGAGAGCTCGACCGGCAGCTCGTACACGACCCCGACCGCCTCCTTTTTCAGGGGTTTCGGTTTCCGGTTCGGACACCCGTTCGCAGGGACGAGGCGGTTTTCTTCATCCCCCGTGTGTCCAATCCCTCTCTTTCTCTCTCTTTATCTCTTTTTCTTATTTTCCGTCACCTCTTTTTCTCCATTCCTGTTTCTCTGGTCTTCCCTTTTACCAACCGCTGTCTCAGTCTAGCGCGAGTTACCACGTTTGTTGCCGAACTTCGCGGCGTACACCCTGTGCGTGCGGCTTACACGGGAGGTTATTACGCGTCGCCACATCTTCGTGCTCGCCATCGCAATCGCCGGTATTCGTCATTACGGATTACTCGTGTTCGCGTCCCGCCCGTGTTGAACCCGATGCGCACGATGCGAGGTAGAATCGTGCACGCAAGAGTTACAACTTCGCCGGATGAAAGCTATCACGGATAAAGGAGCGAAGCAAGCGGCGCAGACAGAGCGACGAGGACGAGGCGGATGGGAGTGCGGAGAAAAAGAAGAGATGGCCGCAACAGGACAGGAAGAGCGGTGGTGGTGAACACGGATATACGAGAATGCATATTCGCTCGAATGCGTGATCCGTGCTAAAGGAAACGAGTGCGACGCGAGAAGGAGAGAGTTAGAGAGGGAGAGAGTACGAAAGCAGAGCAGAATTCAGGAAGAGAAGAATAAAGTCGCGCGCGCGAGCAAGAACGGCGAAGAGAACGGCGAATTCGTTGCCTACGTGGAACGGGCTGCTGGCAGAGGGAGCAGCCACGCTCCGCGAAGTTGCCTAGATACCGGGCAACACCGTGTTGCGCTCCGGTGAAGTAGGAGGCAGCGAAGGAGGCGGAGGTGGTGGTACTGCTCCGCGGGAGGATGGAACGTGCGATGGACTGTAGTGAGACGAGGAAGACGATCGCCGGCCAGGCCGCGAACGCAGGTCCGTGATGCTGCCAGGAATCGCGATAACACACCCGCGCCCCTCTCGCAGCTCGCCGAAAGAGAGCGATAGAGAGAAAGAGAGAGAGAGAGAGAGAGAGAGAGAGAGAGAGAGAGAGAGAGAGAGAGAGAGAGAGAAGAAGAGGTGGAGGAGAGAGAGATGTGACTCAGCGTCATAAACGATTTACGATTCGCACCTATGTATGCGTATGGGACTCGCTTCGTTACGCGAGCGAGCGAGCGAGCGAGCGCGAACAGGTTTTCGCGGGACGACGACGTTGTTAAAAAGTTGCACACCCGGTGGTTACTGTTATTTAAAGCCGGCCACCGCCGCGCCGCGCCGGCCGGTCGTATTTACGGCCGCTGCACTTTTCCGTCGCCTCGCTGATTTATCGCTCGTCCCCTAATCGTGATTAAGCGGTATTACTTGATTAAGCTCTTGTGTGTGTCGTCTCGTGTTTCATTATGTTTATTTATTAATTATATCATAACTCGGGGGCGCGCTCGCGACGCTTCCCGTTTTGTTTTCTCGAGCCACAGTGTAAAACTGAAACAATGCAACGCGCTGATTTGTAAATTGAAAACGCAGAGTATAGCAACTGAAATGATTCTGCGAAACGGTCAAACGGCAGATTCTGTGAAACGGCATTTGATTAGATATTAAAATGGAATGTGTTCATTTTTATGCTTATGACTGTAACACTTTCAACGGTAAAGCGCGATAAGCGGCGAGTTTGAAATTTTTCTGATTCATTATTGAATCGTGACTTGCTGCGAATTGTTTCGACATTCGAGAGAATTTTATTTAATGCACACAGAGAGAAATATTTCTTCAGATTTAAAAAATATCGAATTATACCTGTGTATTTTTTTTCTGCCAAATAATATAAGTTTAATGCAACAAAAATCTTCAAAGTTTGTATGAAAAATAGTAATAATAATAATAATTTCATTTGAAATTATAATGTTAAGGAAATAAATGTAAGCCAAATAAATGGAAATACTGAATGCAAAGAAATATATACTTTTTTCTGTGTGTACCAGGTAGTTATATAATATTTTAAAAAATACTTATAATTAATAGGTAATAGAGAGAGAGAAAATTATTTCAGAGTGAAATAACGAGGTATTGTAGCAGCATAAAGAAGCATCCCACCGAGATTTCATCAAAGCGCAAATTTCTCCGGATATTTTTCCTTTTATTATATGTCTATTCAATTAATTATTGTCAATCAGAGATAATATGGAGCGATGATAACAAGAGAGTGAGGAAGAGAGAGAAAGAAGAAAAAGAGACTAGAAAATCATTCCAATAAATTTCTAATTACGTGCGCGCCACTTTAATTAT